>NC_090728.1:94491780-94504280 GCF_036898095.1 Palaemon carinicauda
GATCCGCTCTGCGAATAAAGTAGGTGATTTTCCCCCTCAGTTGTTTAAGTGACAAATCACTACCCGATGTTTCTCCTTTAAAGAGTTGTCCTCCGCCAAAGTCTGAAGTTCTTCGAAGATAGACCTTTAGACACTCTATTGGGCATAGAGAGACATCTTCCTTCAGAGGGCAGATTCTCCATGGGCCCCACCTCTTAGTAAGGAGTTCATTCTTAGCAAAAAACGTTGGGTCAGGGAAGAGGGTAAGTTCCCCTGTTTCGGCGAACTGTATCTGGCCCTCTTCTCTAGATAAAGCCACTATTTCACTGACTCGTGCTCCCGAGGTGAGAGCAAAAAGGAAAATCACTTTTTGAGTCAAGTCTTTCAGAGGGCAAGATTCATTGTCCAGGCTAGAGGCAAAATGGAGCACCTTATCCAGAGACCAGGAGATGGGTCTTGGTGGAGGTGCAGGACGGAGTCTAGCACATGCCTTCAGAGGTTTGTTAAAGATTTCGTTGGACATGTCTATCTGGAAGGCATACAGTAGTGGTCTTGTCAAGGCCGATTTACAAGTGGAAATCGTATTGGCTGCTAAGCCTTGTCCATGAAGGTGAATGAAGAAGGACATACAGAAATCTATGTTTATTTCTGTAGGATTCTTTGCCTTGATGAAGGACACCCACTTCTTCCAGGATGACTCATATTGCCTTCTGGTAGACTTTGTTTTGTATTCCTCTTGGAAGTCTAAACATTTCTTCGAGATTCCAAACCATATCTTCACGGCTAGGGAGAGAAAATCATGAGATGAAGGTTTTTGGTTTTCTTTGATGAAGCGAAGACAGTCGACTTCTGAACCTGCTGGGAGAGAATTGGGTCCGGCAGAGGGATCAGCTTGGGTTGTAGCTCCAGGACTAGAGGGAACCAGTTGCTCCGGGGCCACTTGGGAGCCACTAGGGCTGCTGTTCCCTTGAAGGTTCTCAGTTTGGAGAGGTCTTTCAGCAGAAGGTTGGGTGGAGGGAACAGGTAAATCTTGGGCCATCTGTTCCAATCCAGGGACATGGCGTCCACCGCTTCCGCTTTGGGGTCCTCATATGGAGTCACGTACAGAGGAAGTTGGTTGTTGTCGTTCGTCGCGAAGAGGTCGATCTGCAGTTCCGGGACTTGACGGGAGATGAAGGAGAATGATCTTGCATCTAGGGACCATTCCGACTCTATGGGGCTTGTCCTCGATAGAGCGTCCGCCGTCACATTGCGGAATCCTTGTAGGTGAACTGCCGAGAGGTGCCATCTCTTCCTGTCCGCTAGGCGGAAGATGGGTAACAGCACGTGGTTGAGTTGGGGCGATTGTGAGCCCTGACGGTTGAGACATCTGACCACAACGGCGGTGTCCAGAGTGAGACAGATGTGGATCGAAGGATGAGGAGACAGTTTCTTCAGAGTGAGAAGAACCGCCATGGCCTCCAAGATGTTGATGTGAAACGTCTTGAATAGGGGAGACCATGTTCCTTGAACTTGTCGCTGGTGGGAGTGGCCTCCCCATCCTTCTAGTGAGGCATCCGTGTGGATGATGACCGACGGAGGTGGTGGTTGAAGAGGAACTGATCTTTTCAGGGTCTTTGCCTCCGACCACGGCTTGAGGAGTGAGCGAAGCCAGGTTGGCAGAGGTCTCTTGAGATCTCTTCGAGCGATGGATGCGTTTCGTCTTCAGACTCCGGATGCATCTTTTAGCTGTGCTCGTAGCACTGCGTCTGTCACTGAGGCGAACTGGAGGGAGCCGAGCACTCGTTCCTGTTGTCGTCTTGAAATCCATTTGGATTTTAAGGGTCTCTTAACAGATCCAGCTATTTCCTTCCTTTTCTTCAGAGGGATGGAAAGACGGTGTGACTGAAGGTTCCAATGGATTCCCAACCATTGAAACTTCTGAGCTGGAGACAGTCGAGACTTTTTGGTGTTGATTTTGAAACCCAGATGTTCCAGGAACTGGGTCACCTTTCTTCAGGCATGCGAGCATTCTTCTGACGATGTCGCCCAGACCAGCCAATCGTCTAGGTAAGCCATCACCTGAATGCCTTGAAGGCGTAGCTGTTGGACGATCGTGTCTGCGAGCTTCGTGAAGATTCTTGGGGCCACGTTGAGTCCGAAGGGCATAGCCCTGAAGGCGTATTGTCTTCTTTGAAGCTTGAATCCTAGGTAGGAGGAAGCCTGGTGATTCATTGGAATGTGCCGGTATGCGTCCGCCAGGTCTATTGAGACCGTGTAAGCCTTGTGAGGCAGTAGGGCTCTTATCTGTTGAAGAGTCAGCATCTTGAATTTGTTGTTCGCAATGAACTTGATGAGAGGGGACAAGTCCAGAATGACTCTGAGTTTGTCTGAGTCTTTCTTGGGAACACAAAACAGTCTTCCCTGGAACCTGGTGGACTTTACCCTCTTGATCACCTTCTTGTTCAAGAGTTCTCGGACATATTCTTCCAGGATGGGGGTTGTGGGTTGGAAGAATTGGTGGAAGACTGGAGGTGGTTTTATCCAGCTCTACCCTAGTCCCTTCTTGACAATGCTGTGGGCCCAAGGATCGAAGGTCCAACGATCCTGGAAGAGGCGGAGTCTTCCTCCCACCGGAAGCACTTCATTGCTTCTGGTTTCCCGAGGGTTTACCACCTCGGCCGCTTGCTCCCCTTCCTCCTCTCCCTCTGGATGGACGTCTAGAGGAGTCCTTGCCGGAACCTCTACCTTTGGGGCGAAAGGTAGTGGATTGCCTTTCATAGGCAGGGGTGAAAACTGGTGACTGGGCCACCACCGGCTGAGGGACCAGCTGGAATGTCTGCTGTGGTTGAGCCACTAGCTGGGGAGTAGCGGGTGCCCAAAACTGGCGGTGGACCCTCATCCTGAGAAGATTTCCTCTTTCGGGACATGCCCCACTTATTGAGAAGGTTCCGATTCTTAGTGGCGGCTTTGTCCGCAATCTCTTTCACCAGGTCTACTGGAAAGAGGTATTTGCCCCAGATGTTGGAGGAAATCAGTTTCCGGGGTTTGTGTTTAACGGTGGCGTCCGCAAACACGAACTCTCTACAGGCTCTTCGGGCCTTGATGAAGCTGTACAAGTCCTTCAGCAAGGTCGCAAGGTGGGTCTTTGCAAGAACCATGTAGTAGCCTGGGATCCGAATGTCCCCAGCCATTGTCTCAAGTTGTACTTGGAGACAGAGAGAGCGGCCAGCCTCTCTTTCGTGTCCTGTTCCCGACGCAAGAGGTAGTCGGTGAGCTTGGGGAGGTCTTCATTAAACTGACATCCAGCGACGTCAGCCTCCAGCTGGATGTCCTTCCAGCTTTTATCATCGCGAGGTAGGGCGAGGGAGAGAGAGGCCTACATTCCTCCAATGTAGGGGCAGGGTTTTCCTTCCTCCACCGCCCCTAATACGGAATTCAGGGCCTTTTCCGCGAAGGGAAAGACCATGGTGGGAGGAGCAAGAAAAGACGGGGTGCTTCTTGCTCAAAGCCGGCATCTTGGAGTTGGTGTATCCTCTGCTCTTGAGGCAGTCAGCCAGCATAGCTTGAGCCTTTGGCGTGGTCAAACACTATGACCTCCTTAGGCTCGGTCTCCTCCTTGGAGACTGGTTCGGACTTGAGACGGATGTAACAGTCCGGGTAGGCGTCGAAGCTAGGGTAGAACTCCACCTCTTCGAGGGGGACAGCACCTAGCTTATCATTGATGAAGATGCGTCCAGTCGTGATTGGCATGTGTTTTGCATGCCTCCAGGGATTGGTCACTGAACAGGGGGAAGATCCTTGACGGAGATCTTCTTCGGCTGCTTCTTCAAGGTCAGAAGCTCCCTCTTGAGGTCCGCATGCCCCTTGCGGAACTTCTTGTCCAGGAAAGCCACCAGAGCATGGATGGTATCCTGGGTGCCCGGACCACAGGTATCGGGGGTGGCAGATGTAGAGGGGACAGGTTCAGAGACCACGACGGAAGTCACAGAGGGCGCACGGCGACCTCGTCCTCAGAATCAGGGTTTCTACCTGATCCTCTTCCTCTTCTTGACCCTCCGTCATGGAGGGTCCTTTCCGTATTATTCGGACACATCCGACATCCTCTCCACCTCGTCGAGATGACAATCTTGGAGACCGACCGCAACATCCGGTTCGACCGTTAGTTGGACGCAGGGGATCTCATCCTTAGGGATAACGGCATCAGCAGATGCCTTAGGGAAGAGCATGGCTCTCATCTTCTCGCTTGGGAGATAAGGCCCCGTGGAGTTCTTCTGAAACCCGTGCACCCACTTGCGCAGTTTCTCTCGGGCGTTATCCCTAGCCTCTGCTGACGGGAGTGTTGTCAAATGCCTCATCAAGCAGACTCTTGCAGACGTTACAGGCCTGCGGATCCCAATAGCGAAGGTTCCCCTGCGTGATGGAACAGCTGGCGTGTGTCCGGCACGCCAGGTGGCCGTGGAAGTTAGGGCGCCGAACGCCGCAGAAGGCGCTCTCACACTTCACATACTCCTCCTGTAAAAGAAAGAGGAAATGAGTATTAGGAAGTCAATACAAACATGACTTACATTAATCTTAGATTAGAATAAGTTAGTAACTTATAATATACGATTCCAGTGTGTATAGGTTTAGGATAGGTAAGCCGGAAAGGAGGTAGGAAAGACACATATTTGTGCATCCCGCCCAGCCAATTGCAGCGACCCCATACTGTAACTAATTCAAGAGGACCGTCATGGGCCCTAGGGGGAGAAGAACATCCGTGCTGGATGAGCCAAGCTTAGGCTTCCTCTAAGGAATTAGGTACAGTAAGAGGGGGAAAGCTGAATTCATTCAGTGTATAAGAAAAAAGGGGGATAAGCTAACCCCCTTATCAGATTAGGTCCCAGCAAGAGACTGCACATGGAAATGCAGAATGTGCTGGAAATATTTTACTGTACAACTATACATAATAGTTTTCAGTCTAGGGTATACCTATACTTTAGGTGTACTGGCTATTATCCATAGCTGCACAATATTAGCTGCCGGCCCCGTGGAGGAGTGACTGTCCACTGTAACGCCAGGATTGGTGGCGCCGGCAGCCTGGCGGCATGCCGGAGGCTCGACTGGCACTGGCAGGTCCCCATCAAGGATGGACCCTTCCCAGCCATCAGTCTATGTGGCAGAGAGAGAGGGTGACACTTTGGGTGATGGCAGTTCGCCGGCAAGCCGGCGGCCCCAGGCAGCCGGCGACGGTAACCGACACTGACATCATTCAATGAGACAGGTAGGGCACCGAAGATTCTGACGGCAGTGGACCGGCAATAAGAGAGAGAGAGGGAAAAGATAGGAGGAGAGAGAGGGAAGGGTAATACCCAGTACCCAATCCAATCTTCCTCCAGAAGAAGCGTTCAAATGAAAGGGAGGGGGTGCTACCTTTTATCCGGGCGGCAGAGAGCCGGCAGTCGGCTATGTTGCCAGTGACGGCCCAAGGGAGGGCCGAAGAACACTCAAAGAAGGGAGGTCCTCCGCCGGCAGACCGACCGACGAATGCTAGCCCATAGTTCGACTATATGCGGGCAGCATAGCAGTACGGACTAACCAACGAAAAGATCGAGCCGAACCGGCAACCCACCGGCACTCGGTGGAGTTGTAGGACGGCAGACAGGGGTGTGAAGGCTATGCCAACACCAAAGGGATAGAGGGGGGAGGGGGGAGAGAGTCCTGAAGGGGGTGTATGGGGGGAGCGTAGTTCCCACCAACACCCCCAGAGGGGGGGAGATTCTGTTCAGGGCTAGCCTGTCTAGGTAGGAAGAGTCCCATTCTCCAGCCTAGGGTAGGTTAGCACAGAGTAGGTACAGCACTAATGTTCTGTCCTAAACTATAAAGAAGCAGAATCCCACTGACTGCCTAACCTAGGCTAGGTGAGCTAGTCTCCTAGACCAGGAAGGGCAGGGGGGGAGGACAAGTCGCTAGGCCACAGGGGAGGACGGGACTTAACCCAACCAAGTGTGGACAGGGGGGAAGGGCAGAGCCCCACCACCTTCACCCTCCAGCAGGGACCCGAAGGAGAGTACATTCTCTTAATGGGAGCTGGGGGGGCGAACGACTGGTACTCTGAGGTTCCGTCCCAAACTCAAAGCGCATGAACTATGGCAAGAAGTGGGGTAGGAAAAATCCTAGCCTAACCTTACCCGAAAGCATATCGAGGTAAGGATGGGGTAGGATGTAGCCTAGGCTACCTCAGAGGGAGGAGATTACCTTAGGAAAGGTAACTGGGGAGGTAAGGGAGTACACAATAGCCCCAACGTTAGGTTAGGGGCAAGGGAGACGAATACCATATCACCAAAACCCATTGTAAACCCCCTAGAAGGTGAAATAACATCTGTGCAATCACTGAATCTTGTTTGTATAAATGCCTTTGTCTTCATTTATAAAATAACACTAGGAACACTTATTATATAGAGCAAGAAGTAAACATGAACACTAGGCTATCGAGCCTAGGGGCTAGGCTAGCAATCTAGCATAGGGTAGGCTAACATAGTTGCCTAAACGAATACTAACGCATAATATAACTAACTCCTAGCAATGAAGACTAAATAACTAATGAAGTTATTAGTTATAAGACCGGGAAGGTTGCTCTGGCTAACTAAATAATGCATGCGAGACAAGCAACAGCGTCGAAACATGACGCCTCCAGTCAGGGCACAGCTCAGCCACAAAACACAAGAATTAAAGATAACAAAGTCGTTACTTTACGGCTGGAGCTTACTTATACAATACAAGAATATGGTACTCAACTTTACAGAAGAAGGCGAGGCTGAAGATTGCGACATGATGCAATTAAATGGCGAACACTGGGAAAAAACACTCTGGTCAGGAACGCTACAAAAACAGGAATGAAGCGCGTGGATGTGATGTAAACCAAGATGGTGGCCAGCTATGGCGGCCGTTTGTTTACATCACTAGGCACCGTAACAGTAACGCAGGAGGAGAGATTTGTAACGGCTCTTCCTGAAACTTGTCACACTTCTCCCTCGAAGCGTAAACGCTATGTGGGGTGCAGATAGCTATGTGGCATGTCAAGCATACGTCCCGTTATTATACGATATCCTAAAGGGAAACCTATGGGTACTCGCGCCAGAAGTTAGAATTCTGTGAAACCTTTAGTTTAATTCTCTGGGAATATCTACTGTAGTCATATGTACCCTCAGGAAGCTACTGAAGGAACCTTCCATCAGGACGTCATGGCTTGAGCCCAAAAATTAAATATATATATATATATATATATAATATATATATTTATACATATATATATAAATATATATAAATATATATATATATATATATATCTATATACATATATATATATATATCTATATACATATATATATCTATATACATATATATATAATATATATATATATATAAATATATATATATATATATAAATATATAATACGGTATATATATATATAATATAATATATATATATATATATAAAATATAAATATATATATATATATATATATGTATGAATATATAAATATATATATAAATACATAAATATATATATATATATATATGTATGTATGAATATATAAATATATATATAAATACATATATATATATATATATATATATAATGGTAAGGGAGATGTGCATGAGTGTTGTAATTCAAGAGGTATTAGTTTGTTGAGTGTAGTTGGAAAAGTGTATGGTAGAGTAATGATTAATAGGATTAAGGATAAAACAGAGAATGCAATCTTGGAAGTACAGGGTGGTTTTAGAAGAGGTAGGGGTTGTATGAATCAGATTTTAACAGTTAGGCAGATATGCGAGAAATATTTAGCAAAAGGTACGGAGGTGTATGTTGCGTTTATGGATCTGGAGAAAGCATATGATAGAGTTGATAGGGAAGCAATGTGGAATGTGATGAGGTTATATGGAGTTGGTGGAAGGTTGTTGCAAGCAGTGAAAAGTTTCTACAAAGGTAGTAAAGCATGTGTTAGAATAAGAAATGAAGTGAGCGATTGGTTTCCGGTGAGAGTGGGGCTGAGACAGGGATGTGTGATGTCGCCGTGGTTGTTTAACTTGTATGTTGATGGAGTGGTGAGAGAGGTGAATGCTCGAGTGCTTGGACGAGGATTAAAACTGGTAGGCGAGAATGATCATGAATGGGAGGTAAATCAGTTGTTGTTTGCGGATGATACTGTACTGGTAGCAGACACAGAAGAGAAGCTTGACCGACTAGTGACAGAATTTGGAAGGGTGTGTGAGAGAAGGAAGTTGAGAGTTAATGTGGGTAAGAGTAAGGTTATGAGATGTACGAGAAAGGAAGGTGGTGCAAGGTTGAATGTCATGTTGAATGGAGAGGTACTTGAGGAGGTGGATCAGTTTAAGTACTTGGGGTCTGTTGTTGCAGCAAATGGTGGAGTGGAAGCAGATGTACGTCAGAGAGTGAATGAAGGTTGCAAAGTGTTGGGGGCAGTTAAGGGAGTAGTAAAAAATAGAGGGTTGGGCATGAATGTAAAGAGTTCTATATGAGAAAGTGATTGTACCAACTGTGATGTATGGATCGGAGTTGTGGGGAATGAAAGTGATGGAGAGACAGAAATTGAATGTGTTTGAGATGAAGTGTCTAAGGAGTATGGCTGGTGTATCTCGAGTAGATAGGGTTAGGAACGAAGTGGTGAGGGTGAGAACGGGTGTAAGAAATGAGTTAGCGGCTAAAGTGGATATAAATGTGTTGAGGTGGTTTGGCCATGTTGAGAGAATGGAAAATGGCTGTCTGCTAAAGAAGGTGATGAATGCAAGAGTTGATGGGAGAAGTACAAGAGGAAGGCCAAGGTTTGGGTGGATGGATGGTGTGAAGAAAGCTCTGGGTGATAGGAGGATAGATGTGAGAGAGGCAAGAGAGCGTGCTAGAAATAGGAATGAATGGCGAGCGATTGTGACGCAGTTCCGGTAGGCCCTGCTGCTTCCTCCGGTGCATTAAATGACCGCGGAGGTAGCAGCAGTAGGGGATTCAGCATTATGAAGCTTCATCTGTGGTGGATAATGTGGGAGGTTGGGCTGTGGCACCCTAGCAGTACCAGCTGAACTCGGCTGAGTCCCTGGTTAGGCTGGAGGAATGTAGAGAGTAGAGGTCCCCTTTTTGTTGTGTTTCATTGTTGATGTCGGCTAACCCCCAAAATTGGGGGAGTTGCCTTTGGTATATGTATGTATGTATATATATATAAATATAATACATATATATAAATATATAAATATATAATATATATATATATATATATATATAATATATAAATATATAAATATATATATATATATATATAAATATATCTATAAATATATAAATATATATACATAAATATATATATATATATATATATATACAGTGAACCCTCGTTTATCGCGGTAGATAGGTTCCAGTCGCGGCCGCGATAGGTGAAAATCCGCGAGGTAGTGACACCATATTTACCTATTTATTCAACATGTATATTCAGACTTTTAAAACCTTCCCTTGTACGTAGTACTGTTAACAAACTACCCTTTAATGTACAGAACACTTAATGCATGTACTACAGTACCCTAAACTAAAACAGGTACAAATATTAAAGGTGATTTTATATCATGCATTTCCTAAACATGCTAAAAAGCACGATAAAAAATGGCAACCAATGTTTTGTTTACATTTATCTCTGATCATAATGTAGAAACAAACTGGAGGTAGAGCTTTGCTTATTACCCAGACATATTTCCCATACTTTTCCCTTAGAACTACTGTACATCACATCTTCCTACTTTAGATATATATATATATATATATACATATATATATATATATACATATATATATATATATATATATACATATATATATATATATATACATATATATATATATATATATATGTGTGTGTGTGTGTATATATATATATATATATCTATATGTATACACATACATACCTACATATATACATAAATACATGCATACATATATATATATATATATTACTGTATATATATGGGTTATGGAAAAAATCCGCGGAGTGGTGAATCCGCGATGGTCGAACCGCGAAGTAGCGAGGGTTCACTGTATATATATATATATATATATATGTATATATATAAATATATAAGGGATTTTGACGAAGGAAAAATCTATTTCTGGGGAGATACCTGTGACGCCCGGTGAAAAGGTCCTTCTTGTCTCTTTTCTGATATAAATACTTCCAAATATACCAGAGAAAGTTAAAGCATGGAATGCAGAGGTTACTACCCTCGCGCGAGCACCCTAAAGGCGTCGTGTATAAAGATAATAAAACCACCATTCACATGTCATCTTCCATTTAGATAAATCCTTCATCAATAAGGGGTGAGCCGCTACAGCGGCGCGAACCAAACTCACCTGATCCACTCACCGACGCCCGACTCGAGCGCTATCTACACATCCTTCTTTTTGGACTCAACAGCGACTCTTCCTCTGTTGTTTTGTGCTTTGTGTTTTCGCTTGTTTTGGATATCTTCGCTATGGCTGAAGCTCTCCTTCCTCCTGCACCAATGTTAAGTACCATAGATGGTTTGGCTTTATTTTTGACCCGGGCTTGTTCACCTTATTTACTTATTGCGAGTGTTTTAGTGCGTCAGCTTGTTACCGCCCCGTGTCCTACGCGGCCATTGTTATCGCTTGTTTACTTGCCCTAGAGGTCTCGTTTTTGTCATGCTAGGTTCTTTTTAATCTTAAGTTAGATTATTGGCCATGTGCCCTTATGAACCGATGCTACTTTTAAGTACTTATGTCGCTTTTGAGTCCGTTTTTATTGTTACGAAGAATAGCGTTCGGGGTTTTATTATAGTTTAGTACCCTACCCATTGGGTTGGCGTTACCTCTTTACGAGTTTTTTCATCGCAATTATCCTTTCAGAGTTGCTTTTCCCTTTTCGCTATTCTTCGTGGCGTATTTATTTCATTTTGACGGACATATGTTACGTATTTTGGGTTCATGTTTATTATAGATCGATCTTAGTAACCTTGAGAGTGAGAGGCGGGAGTTCCCATTTTCTGTTTCACCATTGTTTCGGAATATTTTCCTTACAGTTTGTGGTCCTCCCCCTCTCTATTTCTCCCCTTCGGGGATATTGTTGTACAATTCATTTATTTAGTCATATACTGTATTATTTACCAGGTTACTTGTTCTTTCTTATATAGGCTAGTGTTTACATGGGCCCTGTCATGTCAGAGTCACTTACTCTAGGTTAGTTTGGCCTGCTCTCGAGCCGCCATGCCGTTCCCCCTCACCATTAGTCCCACCCTACTCCCCGCTCCGGCCTGGGCATTGGGTCTGGACCCCCTTATTCCGGAACTCCCTCATAGTTTTCCGATAACGTACTGAGCTGGGAATTCACTACTTCCTATTACTCCGGTGCTCTCCTTTGACTGGGAACCCTCCCCTCGTTGGTCACCAGCACCTTGACTCCGGCTTCGGCCTCTTTACATGACAACCACTAATCTCCGTTCCTCCCCCCTAGAATCTCCCCCTGCCGGAGTTCTTCCGGAGATCTTTTCAAATATATATGAATATTTTTCAACCAACCCAGGGCCATCCCCCCCCCCCCCCCCCGAAACTCCGACGCACTACGGAGTTCCATTTGCCACTATGCCTTCATGTTATTTTATGGTAATTACTTAAGAGCTCGGGTCCGCCTGAATTCACATACGGAACTCCGGCGTACGTCGGAGTATTCCTTTCTATTCTCGATACATTAATTACAGCGGAGCTCCGGCTCCCTTTATGTTCACGACCCCTTTAATACACTTCATGTAGAACCCCGTTTTTAACCTTAGCACTGCATTTAGGTTAAGCTCTATCTTAAACATATGACTAATCCTTAGGTTAAGTTTGAGCCTCCAGGAGTTCTTGTACTTATATGATTCTTTATTTTACAGAAAGTTCGGTGTGCCACCAAGGGTTGTGCGGCTACGTTCACCGATCCGGTAGGCCACGACGTCTGCAGGTCGCACGCCCACTGTGCGATATCTTTCACACGGGAAGCTGGCCAGACCCCATATATGGTCTGGTTCCCTGAAACTTGTTCGCTCTGCTACGAGCTTTCATCACTTCTCCTCAATGATGAGGTAAGATCTCTCAATGTTACACTCATTCTGTTTTTGTTGTTTTGAGATTTCTAAATTGTGATTGATTCCAGTTATTCAGAAATAATCTTGACTTGAAACTATTTTCTCCTCCTGTTAGCTTATCCGTTTAGTTCGTTCTAACGTTACCCCCTCTTTCAGACTGATGAGGAGTCCCTCAAAACGGCCAGAACCAGCCTCCGGACCTGGGTCTCTGGCTTTGGACGGAACGCCCCTCAAGGCTGCCCCTACCTACTGGACGGGGACATGGCATCCCGGCTCTTCCCTGGGTCTCCCTCGGCAGCCGTAACAACGGACTTGGCAACGCCCCTTATTGACGTTCTCCGGGCAGCCCTCCCCGCAGAAGACGAGCATCAGCTTTCTGGGGATGTCTCCGCTCTCGACATCCACGTTGAACCGATGGATGA
>NC_090728.1:94509280-94669280 GCF_036898095.1 Palaemon carinicauda
ATCTGATTCTCGTCATTTGCAACCACTATCTGTTTTCTGTTTTGCAGGAATTCTTTTACCCATTTTCCTATCTTTCCCACAATATTATGCTTTCTCATTTTTTTCTCCAATATGTTATGGTCTACCTTGTCAAAGGCTTTTGCAAAATCTAGATAGATCACATCTGTGTCTTTTTCATTTATCATATTATTGTATATGTTTTCGTAGTGAGCTATCAGTTGGGTCTGTGTACTTTTTCCAGGTACGAAACCGTGTTGACCCATATTAAACAAATTATTTTTGACCAAATGGTTCATTATTTTCTTTTTTATTACCCTCTCATACACTTTCATAATATGTGATGTTAGACTAACAGGTCTATAATTGCTTGCCTCTAGTCTTGATCCACTTTTGAAGATAGGGGTTATATAAGCTAATTTATGTTTAACATATATCTCGCTCATATCTATACTCTGTCTTAGCAGTATTGCAAGTGGCTTCGCGATAGTGTTTGCAGTTTTTTTTAACAAAATCGCTGGAACTCCATCTGGTCCGGCTGCCGATCCATTTTTAATTTCGTTTATAGCCGTAACAATATCTGCTTCATTAATATCTATATCCGTTAGATATTCAACATTTTCTTCTCTCATTTCTGTTTCATTATTCTCATTCGCAATTCTTGGCGTGAACTCACTCTTATATTTTTCTGCTAATATGTTGCATATTTCCTTTTTTTCATTCGTTAGCCGTCCTTCAATTCTTAGAGGGCCTATTTCTATTCTCCTTTTATTCATCTTTTTTGCATAGGAGTAAAGTACTTTGGGGTTTCTTTTTATATTTTGAAGTGTCCTTTCTTCTAAGTCCCTTTTTTCATTTTCTTTCGACTGTATAATCTTTTGTTCTGCATTTTCTATCTTATATTTTATTTCCCTCATTTTCCACAAATTTTTTTCTTTTGCAAGATTTTTCTTCCACTTTTTAATTTTCTGAAATAAGATCCTTCTGTCTCTTGGTATGTACGTCTTTTGTTTATTGGTTTTTTTCGGTACATATTTTTCAACAATTTTCTCCAGTATTTTGTACAGTATATCCGTATTTACCTGTATATTATCACTTATAAATACATTTTTCCATTCTTTATTCAGTTCTTCATTTATTTCTGACCATTTTATATTCTTACTGTAAAAGTTATATTTTCCATATCCTTCCCAAAGTTTTGTGCTTTTATTAATTCTGTGATCACTTGCTTTGGAATGAACTATCAATTCTATGACATTGTGGTCTGAAATTCCCGTGTTATACACTATTATTTCTTTAACATAATTCACCTCATTCACAAATACTAGATCTAGGACATTTCCTTTCTTGTTGGAATGTGGTTTATTTGTTGCATATTATGTTCTAATAGCATATCTTGAAGCTTTTCAAATTGCCTCTTATCTTCTGCGCTACTATTACTATCTTTTTTATATGTATACATACAACCACTTTCTTCTATCCGTTCTTTCCAATCCACGAAAGGAAAGTTAAAATCTCCGGATAGGAGTATATTCCAGTCTTTATGGTTTCTACATATATCATCTATTTTTTCTATTATTATGTCAAACTCCTTAGTGTTTGGGGGTCTGTAAACTACAATATTCATTAGTTTTTCAAATTCAAATTCTACCGCAATCAATTCACATTCAGTGTTGCTGTATTTTTCACATATTTTTCCTTGATTTATGTCTCTTCCATATATTGCGGTTCCCCCTTGATTCCTATTTTTCTGTCTGATCTATAAGTTTGGAAACCCTTTATCTGGTCATCACTGCCAGTCTCTTGGGAATACCATGTTTCACTTATATTTAATATATCTATTTTTTCAATTTGGGTTAGTTCTTCTAAGAACTCTATTTTCCTTTTAGAGTTACTCGTGACTAAACCCTGTGCATTCATTACTATTATGGTTTGTGTTTCATCCCCATTATTTAATATTGGTAATAATATGGATTCTCCCATGCTTCCTTCCTGTTCTGATATGATGTTCTTTTCTTCATTTCCCAGAATTCTGCCATTAAAAAATCCAACTTTTCTATTATATTTGCTCTTTCGCCTTCATATTTATTTGTGTGTGTATACCTGCAACTGTCCCCATATCTGCACCAACCCCTGGCATTATAGATGCATTCTTTGTAGTTGGGCTCTAAATGTGCAGGTTTGGGTTGAAAGGCCTCATATCTTGGGGCTCTTGGTTCAAAGCGCGGTATATACACGGCCTGCTTTTTTGTTTCTTTTTTGCTTTCATTTTTCTTTTCAGTTTGCTGAGTTTTCTTACATTCATTCATGGTTGCAGGATGCATATATCAACATTTTTTGTTGTAAATGCATCCTTTTCCTTCTTTTAGGTTTTTGCAGAGAGAGAGAGAGAGAGAGAGAGAGAGAGAGAGAGAGAGAGAGGAGAGAGAGAGAGAGAGAGAGAGAGAGAGAGACTTTTTTAAAAGAGCTTGTTAATGCTATCTTAGTTTTCTTTGCTTCACTTTCTTTCTTTCTGTTCATCATGCTGGCCCTTCTCACAAATGATCATTGCCAACAATATTTTGTCCTTTACCTCTATCAACAAAAGGCGTTCCATCTCTTCCAGGGTATTGCTACGACATTTTGAAATAATGGTGATCCCCTTCGATGGTTTGACTGTTTTAATGGCCGCCTTCTGCTTGATGATTGTCAAGATCGTAGACATATTCCGGCCATATTGTTTAGCCAGATCACTCACATGCACACTGCTCTCAGGTTTTTCTATAATTTCTTTCTTCAATTCTAATGAAAGAATTGCCTTCTTCCTTTTCTCACCACTACTAATACCTGTACTGAAACTTAAGCTTCTTAGGCACCATGATTATAGGTAAAATAAAAAAGGAAATGTGAGAAAAGGAAGATAATAAGCACTGTTATTAACAGACCGAACAGAGGACAACAACACGATACACACGAGAACAGAGAACAGACCAACTCGACGCTCAATGGCGTACCTCCCACGTGCTGCCATCTACCGGCGTAAACAAGATCTACATCGGATGTTGGAGCATGACTTTGGGTGTCGAGACAAAAATTTGATTGAATTTTACTTCTGATGCTGGAACAATCGTATGTAGAGGTTCCACTGTATCAAGTATTTTTTTAACTTAATGTATGTATGAACTTCTTTTAATAGTTTCCATCATTACAATTTTAATGCAAAGGGTTTATTACTGAATACTGTAGTTCACATGGCTTAGCTATAAAGTTATCATGCATATTTCTCAGCAAGAGAGGGGCTGTTGTGCTGTGCAGAGAGGGAGATGGGGCAAAGACGGGCAGGTGAAAAGGAGACAAGCTAACATTATGCCTTTCTCTACTCAAGATTGTACATATGCATCAATAAATGATGATACGGGTCCAAAACCTGCAAGCTCGGAGGCATAGTGCTTCCAAGCTCTTGGAATAACAAAGTATATGTCTTCCAACAAGAATGAAAACTTGTTCCTCCTTACACCATTTTCTTCTACTCTCATTGGGGGAACTGTCATAAGACCCTACTGGGGAGCAACAGGCTTGCATAAGTCCTTTTATAGTTTATAAATCAAATGTGTTTTAATGTTGTAAAAGTTTTCAAAATACAGTATTTAATTTTAATTTTCATTACTTCTTATATCGTTTATTTATTTCCCTATTTCCTTTCCTCACTGGGCTACTTTTCCCTGCTGGAGCCCTTGGATTTATAGCATCTTGCTTTTCCAAATAGGGTTGTAGCTTAGCTAATAATAATAATAATAATAATAATAATAATAATAATAATAATAATAATAATAATAAATGCATGCTCTGAAGAGCTGGTGTGCTCAAGCATACCAGCTTGGGTGTTGAGAGACATATTGCATACCAATACAAGGATCCTGTGAGAAGTGTGCATTTCAAGATTGGACAGCGCCCTCATCCCAGAATTTTATTCCCCATACAAGGAATTAATTCTGTAAGTTTCCTACATTTAAAGACAGGTTTCTCTTTTACTAAGTTGATTCGCAGTCATACTGAAAAACTTTAGGCCAGTTGGAGAGCATCAAGAACATGTCTGTGCAGCTCAATGGCTAGAATCAGAATGAAGGCTCTGAGCACTGTCAGTCCCATACCATCAGAGGATACAGAGTGGTGATTGCAAGAACTTTGTTAATTCTTCATTGGCCGTTTCCTACTTTCACCAGAATCTTACCCCTACTAGAAGACAACGGTTCGTATTTGCGTAGGAACGCTTATTGATTATGACTATTAGATTAAAATAAATCAAACATTTTAGATATTAAAGAAGTATCAAGCTCAATTAAATACAAAACTGATGTACTGTACAGTATACAGGCAATAAGTATGCTTTCAGTTTTCAATACTTCAAAACATCTATTATAAAGCTAAAGGGAATGGGATAAAAAAAGGAGTATCATAAACCAATTAAATCATATCCCACCAAAAAAGTTACCATTAACACATGAATTTACCTTTGTGAAGGAATGGCATCAAGTCTAAGCCATGCAGTGGAAAAGACACGTATTGGCTGATCTTAGAACTAAACATATACTCGTGGCGAAATCTCTTCAGATGAATAATCAGCACCTCTGGCAGCTGGATAACCTTGGAATATTTAACCCCATTTCGTAATTTACAACATTTTTCACAAGAGTACATATTATCTCCCTTCAGCTCATCAGCACTGAAGAAAGCAGCAAGACAGTGATGTAAAGACACCGCAGGTCCCCAAAGCCAGGATCTCAACCACACCCACATCCACCACATCCAACTGAAAAAAAAACAATTAAAAATACTTTTCATCAACCAACAGTTGATCATACACTGAATATAAAATCAATACATATAATTCATTAACTCATAGAAGAACAAGAGAAAATACAGAAAAGTGATTAAAAACACTTATACTCTGCAAGCTCACCCATCTGTTGTAGCATCACACGATGCTTTTGCAAGATGAAGACTGCTACTACTACTAGAGTTACTTTGCTGCTGTAACTGTGAGACAGAGGAATGCTGTAGTATACTCAGCTGGTCACTGCTTGGAATTGGCAAACTAAGGTCCTGGAATGTTTCTTTTCTGGAGGATATAGTATTACAGGTCAAGCACTGTACAGAACTAACAATTGTACCATCAAATATATCCGATATGACACTACGATAAGAGGGAGGCTTTTTTCTACGCGTTGTATTCACATTAGAGGCAGATAACTTCCCTGGTGGAGGAGACGTGGTTGAGGCTGAAAAAAAAGACACATCTTAAAAATATTTGTAAGAAACCGGCTGGAATAATAACACACTGAACTTACAAGAATCCATATCATGTGCTATCTCAAGTAAGCTTCAAGGGAACCGACAACTATGGTGTTTGACATAACTTTAAAATTCAAAAATTGTTTTATTGTTTCTATGTATGCAGAAAAATGTTGTACATGCTCTCCAGAAGTTTCATCCAATTATTTTTACAAATATTGAAGATAAAGAGGTCTTTAAATGATGACGTCATCTTTACTGAGTCGTCTGCATGACTGAGTGTGACAGAATCGTCTTTGCTTGTTTATTTTTGCATATATATAGCGATTTTTTCACTTATGATTAAAAATTTCGTACGTCTGGCAGAGATGAAAGGCATTGGTAAAAGGTAGGTGAACACAAACTACGACGATTTACGAGAAGACCAGCCAGAGTTTCCAAAGACGTATGAAAGTTACGATACATGCGTTTGTTTACTTCCAGTTCGTATGTACATTGTATTTTCACAACGTCCTCGTGAACTCTATATCAAGACCAATGGTACCTATGGTCAAGGAAAGAACAAAGAGTAAGCAGAGACCAACAAAAAAGAACCAAGAATAAAGGGAAATATGAAAAAAGAGTAAAAGCTGAAACATTCTCACTAAAACTCTAGCAACTCATGACACACTCACACCAAGTGTATTAGTAAACTTAGGGTTTAAATACTTCGTTTAGGGAGCCTTCGTGTAGGAATAAAAAATAAAAGTACACAGTAAGGTTATCATAATAATGTTTATTTTGATTTTTCTAAGAAAAAAGCTAAAATTTAAAGCAAATCTTTGGGAGCTTATAACTCAAAAACATACTTTATTCACACTTAGGTACATTTTTCTCGGTTATTTATTGTTCAATATTAAAGAGAGATATCATTGAAAAGAGGAATAAAAATCCCACAATTTTGTGCGACAGAATTTTCATTTTCCTTTTTCGCTTTTTTTATGATTATTTTGCATCTAGACGAAGAAAATTAAGAAAAAAAATCATTTAAAATAAGAAAAAGGTAAAACAAAACATCTTTCACACAGAATTATTCTGTTTATAAAGTTGTTTTGATGGTAGGATTTTCAATACAATTGGTGTCATATTAGTGGAGAAAATGTACCTAAATGTTTTTCAGAAATCATGATTTTTGATAATAGATCAAAACGTTTTAGATCAAATTACTTGAAATTTTTATATGATGAAGGTATTATATATGTCTAAAACATATATAGAAATGGTGCATTTTGAATCAGAAAAAACTGCAGAACACAGCGGACGGTCCCCTTAAACACAGAATTAACATAACAATGAATAAAGCAAGTAATATAAATACCATAATAAATCATCATTATCATGCAGAAGTTTAACCAAACCTATGAATTTAATTTCTGGGCTCTTAAAAGGCTTTTTTCAGGAGGTTATTCTGGAAACAAATAGGGCCAATATTAGGACCGAAAAAAGTCTAAATTCAATCACAGTGTGGGAGGATATCAAAGGGGATAGACAAACAGTTAAACATCAGAGAACCACAATTATTAAAGCTTGAAGGAACAATGCCGTGCATTGTCTCACACCTTTCAATAACTCTTAAAAAAATACCAATCAATTTACCTTTCAAGGAAATCATATCTCACACCTATTACATCCCCAAAGATCATCTGCTGACTTTCTCCAACCAGTATCTAAGAAGCATTCCTACCATATTTAGGCAAATACACCTTTAATCACATAAAGAAAAAATAAAACAGAATTGGTTATAAGTCCTATATATTAAGAAGCTAAGGATCTACAGTCAGTTTTTTTCAAACACATTTTGAATAGCTGATAGGCAGTATGCTTTTCATATGCAACTTCTGTGTCATCTCAAACACTGGATTGTGGTACTCTTTTTCCATGACATTTAGCAATTTAAGGTTGGAGTTCTTAAGCTTAACATGACAAATTCGTAGATAATTTGTATTTTTCCTAACTATACAAACTTTAGCTATTTAATATGGGTAATTACTTTCGGCGTACTGAAATGACGAGCCATTATAATTTTAACGAGGGTTTACTACCCCCTAGCTAGTGATTAGCTCACTTTGCTTAGAAGTAGGACTTCCCGGGGGACAGGGCTGGCGGGCAAGTTTGATTAAATAGCTAAGGTTTGTATAGTTAGGAAAAATACAAATTATCTACGAATTTGTCATTTGTTCAGTAACTGAAATACAAACCACGCTATTTAATATGGGTGACTCAACCCTTAGGTAGGGTGGTAAGACCCAGCCATTACTGGCTTTTGGCTTTTTGCCCGGGGACTCAGTATTTGAGTGTGTTAGTACTCAAAGATAAGGAGTCCCTGCACCTCGCAATTGCCTTGCTCTGCAAGGACCACGGCCTACGTAAGCTTGTGTGTGAAGGAATGAAGTGTGACTCGTCCTAGGAAATTGACCTGAAGTCCTTTAGATGGAATTCTAGGATAGGACGTTCCCAATACCATCTCGTAAGGGTATGGGGACGTAACAGTAATATCTTAATACTAGGAACAGAAGGAAACATGGTTTACCTGCAGTGGTTTGAGGTCAGCTGTGCAGAGAACCCAGGATGCTGCTTTCTCCAAGAGAGGGGAGAATGAAGAAAAGAACAAGGGCCAGGCATACCTTTTCATTCATGCAGACTAAATCCTGGTAACAATGCCCTCAACCCTCTGCTACTTGTCCATTAAGGAGCCTGAGGTTTAAACCAGCTGTTGTGCAGCCACCACAGGGCCGACAGAAAATGTATCGAGCCTCCTGTGGGTCATGTCTTGCAGGTAGTGGGCTGTGAAGGTTGTCTGACGCTTCCAAACCCCTGCTTGTAAAACCTGCGTCACTGAGTAGTTCTTCTTGAAGGCCAGGGACGTAGCAATGCCCCTGACATCGTGTGCTCTAGGGCGACGTGACGGAGGAGGGTCGGGATTCAGGGAATGAAGGATAACCCTGCGAATCCACGCTGAGATAGTATTCTTAGTGACCCTCCTCTTCGTCCTTCCGGTGCTCACAAACAATGCCTGCACCCAAGGACGAATTGCTGCTGTTCTCTTAAGACAGAGCCTCAGACTCCTCACTGTTCACAGTAGGAGATGGTTTGGGTCATCTGTTACAGAACGAAGACTCGAAATCCGGAAAGAGTCGAACCGAGGGTCCGGCACTCCTGGATTTTGAGTCTTAGCAACAAACTCAGGGACGAATCTGAACGTTACCTCCCCCATCCCCTTGAATGGGCGATGTCATACGAGAGACCATGAAGTTCGCCGACTCGCTTGACCGAGGCCAAAGCAAGTAGGAACACCGTCTTCCAAGTCAGGTGGCGATCAGAAGCCTGGCGTAATGGTTCGAAGGGAGGTCTCTTAAGAGACCTGAGAACTCGAACCACGTTCCATGGAGGAGGTCTCACTTCCGACTGAGGGCAGGTAAGTTCATAACATCGTATGAGTAGAGAAAATTCAAGCGAAGAGGAAATGTCCATTCCTTTGAGCCTGAAGGCAAGACTTGAGGCTGAGCAATAGCCTTTCACTGCTGAGACTGAAAGGCGCATTTTTTCCCGCAAATACACGAGAAACTCCGCTATTGCTGGAATAGTGGCATCGAGTGGAGAGATACCCCTTCCACAACACCAACCACAGAAAACTCTCCACATCGCCTGGTAGACCCCTGCGGATGACTTTCGCAGGTGTCGAGACATCCTTTCAGCAACTTCTTGCGAAAAGCCTCTCTCTGTGAGGAGATGCTGGATAGTCTCCAGGCATGAAGCCGCAGCAAAGCTACGGCTTTGGGAAAGATGTTGGCGTGTGGTTGTTTGAGTAGCTCGTGTTGTGGAGGAAGTTCTCTCGGGAGTTCCGTCAGGAGCTGCAGAAGGTCTGGAAACCACTCTGCGTGATGCCATAGCGGAGCTATCAAGGTCATTGAAAGGTTGACTGATATTCTAGTCTTGTTAAGTACCCTCCTCATCAGACAGAACAGGGGAAAGGCGTATACGTCGATGTTGTCCCACCGTTGTTGGAAGGCATCTTGCCAGAGTGCCTCGGGGTCCGGGACTGGGGAGCAGTAAAGTGGAAGGTTGAAATTCAAAGCTGTCGCGAACAGATCCACCGTCGGGGAACCCCACAAAGTCAGGACTTTGTTGGCTACTAGATAATCCAAAGACCACTCGGTACTCACTATCTGGGATGCCCTGCTCAGACTGTCGGCGAGCACATTCCTCTTGCCTGGAATGAAACGAGCTGATAGTGGAATCGAGTGGACTTCGGTCCATATCAGTATCTCTACTGCCAGATGGGATAGCTGCTCTGAAAAGGTACCTCCCTGCTTGTTGATGTAAGCCACTACTGTGGTGTTGTCGCTCATCACCACCAAGGAGTGACCCGCCAGGTACTGTTGGAACTGTTGAAGTGCCAGGAATACGGCTTTCATTTCTAGCAGATTTATGTGGAGGCACTTTTCTGATTCTGACCAGAGGCCTGAGGTCCTGTGGTTCAGAACATGGGGCCCCCACCCTTTCTTTGAGGCGTCCGAAACAGCATCAAATCCAGGGGGAGGACGAGAAGATTCACTCCCTTTCGTAGGTTCTCGTCTGTCACCCACCACTGAAGGTCCGTCCGTTCCGCAGGACCCGATAGGGACCATGACGTCCGGGGAATCGTGTCCTTGATTCCACCGAGACTTGAGTCGCCATTGCAGGGATCTCATCCTGAGGCGACCGTTTGGAACTAGATGGGCCAGGGAAGAAAGGTGATCGAGGAGACGTAACCACGATTGGGCTGGGAGTTCTTCTCGTCTGAGGAAAGGATCTGCGACCCTCCTCAGCCTTGCTATCCTATCGTTTGATGGGAAGGCTTTGTGGAGATTGGTGTCCAATATCATGCTTAGATATACCAGTCGCTGAGTTGGATATACCAGTCGCTGAGTTGGAAGCAGAGAAGACTTCTCGAGATTTACCATGATCCCTAGATCTTGGCAAAGTCCCAGAAGCTTGTCTCGGTGTCAAAGAAGGGTTGACTACGAGTCTGCCAGGATCAGCCAGTCGTCCAGATAACGGATGAGACGGATGCTGATCCTGTGTGCCCACGAATAAATCAGGGTGCACACTCTGGTAAATACCTGAGGTGCTGTGGAGAGACCAAAACACAGCACCTTGAACTGGTAGATCTTGTTGTCTAGGCTGAATCTTAAGTACTTCCTTGAAGACGGATGGACTGGGATCTGGAAGTACGCGTCCTTCAGGTCCAGTGTACACATGAAGTCTTGTGGTCTCACTGCAAGTCTGACCGTGTCTGCTGTCTCCATGCTGAACGGGGTTTGTTTGACAAACCTGTTCAGAGCTGAGAGGTCGATGACTGGTCTCCAGCCTCCAGACGCCTTCCTTACAAGAAAGAGTCGACTGAAGAAGCCTGGGGAACCGTCGACAACATCCTGGAGAGCGCCCTTCTTTAACATGGTCTCGACTTCTGCCCGTAGGGCTTGGCCCCTTGCTGATCCCATGGCAAAGGAGCTCAACGACACTGGATCCGCTATCAGGGGAGGTAGAGATGTGAACGGGACGCGATATCCCTGACTGATTACGGAAATCGTCCAAGAATCGGCCCCGAGTTGCTGCCACCTGATTGCGCAACTTTGTAGGCATCCCCTCACCGGTGGACATGCAGGGGATTGACAATCCTAGCGTTTGCGGCCTCGGCCACTCCCTCTAGGATTTTTCCCTCCCCTGGAGGAGTTTTTGCCTTTCTTGTCTTTGACAGGAAAGGGCTTCAACACCATTACCTATGCTGCCACTGCCGGTTTCGTCGTCTTGGACGGGCGAGGTTGTTGAGGTGCTGGAGGTTTATAGGGCTTTGATGTAAGAGCCCTATGTAGGAGAGAGTCCTGGTTGGACATCCTCCACCTCTATGCTGCCTGTTCCACGTCTTTAGGCTCAAACAGATTCTTTCCCAAAATGGAAGAATGTCTGAGCCTGCTGACCACGACGGCTGGGACCTTCGTGTGGAACCTCTCTGTCACCGCATCACATCGTTTCAGATTGGAATTGGCCCACAAGTTCAAGACTTGGTGGGCCAGAAACTCGATGGTGCGGGTGCCTGAAAGGAGGAAGGTCTCCAGGGCCTTCCTGGTGCTCTCCTTAGACAGGTCCTCGGATTGCAACAGGATACCAAGAAACCCCAGCCAGACATCCTGCCACGAAGTAGCCTGCATGGTACACTTCGCAACCTTCTCCTGACTAAGGATCTCTGTTGCTGAGAAAGACACTTGCCAGCTAGAGAGCCTTTCTAGAGGGACTCCCTTGGTGAGCTCTTCCACAGAATGGTGCAAGGGGAGTGCTAGGCAAGACTCCTCCATGATCTCAAAGTACCTCCTCTGGTGGATACGAGGAGGAGGGAGGAGCTTGTTGCCAGCAGTGGAACGGCTGGAGGAGGCGAGTTCGGAGAGCTGGCCCTCAACCTTAACCCTGGCACTCTTCACCCCTTGGGACCAGGGCAAAGCCGCACTGGCCTTAGCGGGTTTCTGAGTACCAAAGACTCGGTCCAGGACCGTGTCCTTGCCCTCTCGAGGAGGAATCTCAGGATCCGGGAGCACGTTGAGATGCCTCATCAGGGTCAGAACCTGCCAGAAGGCATGCTCTGACTCCTGTGGCTCCCCTCCTGGAGAACTGGCAGCAAAGTCTCCCGTCCCCAAAGGCTCTTCTTGGGGGGACACGTGGACATTCTCTGCGGGTCTTGTTGGCTCTGGTCGAATCCTTGAGGATGACTTGGGGATGGTCTTAGAGTCCTTAGGTTCCCTCCTGGGAGAAATACAGGACTCCAACAACGACGTCTGTGGGCTCTTCTCCGCCCCAACCAACCCGGGACGATTCTCCTACACGAGGTGGGGTTTCTCCCATTGGAGCGATGGGAGAACGTCTCACCTAGGTAGACTCCGAGGACAGAAAATCCTCGTCCACAGGAGAGGGAGAGAAAATCTGGGGGGGGGGGGGAGAAAGTCTTCCTCAAGGACTTCCGGGGAGCCAGCTTGGCCCTCGGAGAAGTTACCACGACTTCTACTCCTCTCTTCCTCTTCAGTGGGGTCAGAGCTGCCATTGATTTGAGACCAAACTCAGAGAAGGCAGGTTTGAAAGCCTGCATGACGGCTCTGACAAGGGGCCCGGACCTTGGCTGCTTATTGACAGCTGCGCTGTCAGAGACTCCCTCTGGAGGGAAGGGGATCGGGCGATCCTTCGAGTAGAAACTACAACTGGGCCTGCCTGAAAAGAAAGGGAAGAACGCGCGGAGATGATGGCGAGGGCGCGCGTGGGCACGCGGGCGAGCGCTGGCGTGCAGGAGAGCGATGGCGCACTGGCGAGCGATGGTGCGTTGGCGAGCGATGGCGCGCAAGCGAGCGAACCGCGCACAGGCGAGGGGGAGCGTTGGCGCGTTGGCGCGCAGGCGATCTACGACGCGTGGGCGAGTGGGTGCATTGGCGCGCAGGTGATCAGTGGCGCGCAGGTGCGCGATCTGGCGAAAGCAGAGGGTGCGCCAAAGGGTGTGCAAGCACTTGCGCGTGCGGAGGTGATAGCTCACGCGCATGGGCGCGCAGGATCTCGCTGAGCTATAGAAGGTGTGCGCGCATACGCAGGGAAATAGCCCTAGCGCATGGGCGCGCAGAAGGGCGCACAGCAGGAGCTGTAACAGGTGCGCGCGATGGAGACTGCGCGCCATCGCGCGCAGGCGAGGTTTGAAGGCGCGTAGGAGATCGCTGACGGGAAGGAGAAGAAAGATTCTTCCCTCCTGCGCCCAGATCCGGAGATCGTGGCGCGCAGGCGAACGTTGGCGCGCAGGCGAATGCTGGCGCGTAGGTGAAGAGCGCTGGCGAGCAGGAGATCGTGGGCGCGTGGCGCGCATCAGGATAGGGCGCGCAGATGTGCGCTGGCGAGGAGAAGATCGCTGGCGCGCAGGTGAGACCGCTGGCGCATAGTCTCAGCCACAGGAGATAGCTGGCGCATTGTCCCTGGAACAGGTGGTCTCTGAAGGGAAGTCTCAGGAACAGCAGGAGAGCGCTTGCACGCCATTGCGCGTGGGCGTGCAGGAGAACGTTGGCGCGCAGGGGATACCTGGCGCTTAAGGGACTTACTCACATTGTGAGAAAGCCCCTTTTGCCCCAAAGGGACCGATGCCTGTTGGATAACGGGGTGCGTGGGCGCCCACAGCGCGTCAGCGGCCAGGAACAGAGATGGGAGGTCAGCAGGTCTGGCAGGCGAAGGTGATCGTGAACGATCTGCAGAGAGGTCCAGGGATACAGCTGCAACGGTTGGTGCACGGCGAGGAGGATCCTCTGCGGGGGACTGCGAGGACGAAGAATCGAAGAGGCACCTCCTAACTCCCTTGTGGGGAGAAGGAAGGCCTCTACGGCAAAGAGGAGGGCGAGCGTTCTGTCTGATACGTCCTCTGGGGGCAGCAGGCAGACCATCGGCAGTCCTCCGAAGAGGAGTCTCTGTTAGTGAACTCACCCGAGGGGGAGAATCACTTGTAGGAGAGACCGTTGGACTTAGCTCCTCCCTCGAAGGATGTTCGGAGGGGGGAACTAAGCCTTCAGCTGCATCAGGAACCATAGCAGGGGTTTGACCTAACTCGTCGGAAGCCCCTGCCACAACAACGTCGACGATAAACAGAGGATCAACCTCTGCTACCGTCAGCGACTGTTTGACAGCAGCGTCCAACCTGTTTATGTCAAACAGGGCTTCCTTGGAGGGCAAACCCTGAAGCCCCAAGGAAGCCCAAAGCTGCAACAAATCATTGTTAGAAACATTGTTATCAGAAATATCCTCCCCCGGGGGAGGAGGAGGAGCTGCCTCGCTATGGGAGGCAACTCCCTCTCCCGAACCCCGAGGTTGGTGAACATAAGTACGGCCTACTCTACAACTCGACGGCCTCTCGGGAGAGACCGATCGAGTGGGAGCTTCGGAGGAGGTTCAGGCTACGGAAGAAGAGTCCTTGGGATTTTCTCTCTTCAAGGAAACACCTGGAGGAGAAATATCCCGTTTGGACTTCTTCTTCCGGTGCCGGGAAAACCTCTCCCACTGGGAGGTAGACCACTCCCTACACTCACCACATACTTTATTTCTTTCACACCGTTGGCCCCTGCAAAAAGGACACAAGGTGTGAGGGTCTATGTCCACCGCCGACATATACGTTCCGCAAGGGCGGTCAGGTAAGCCAGGACACTTCCGCATGGTAGAGGTCAACTTCCAAACACACTAAAAAGAAAAAGCAAAAACTAAGATCAAAGGCTGTCAAAGTAAGCGAGGGTGGGAGCAGACACGTCTGATCGTCACCCGAGCCAAAAGCAAAGTGAGCTAATCACAGGTGTGTGAGGGGGGGAGGGATAGCAAGCTACCGCTCCCTACCCCCTCGTTAAAATTCTAATGGCTCGTCATTTCAGCTACGCCGAAAGTAATACCCATATTAAATAGCGTGGTTTGTATTTCAGTTACGGAACTAATACACTTTCTAGTACAGTAGTAACTTAGTTTACGAACTTAACTCGTTCCAGGTACAAGATCATAATACAAAATGCTCACATTCTAAAACGATTTTTTCCCATAAGAAATAAAAGAAATTAACATTATGCATTCCACACATCCATAAATACACATATACCCACATTCTTAAAGGTTTGTAATGAAATTTAATGAATAAATCATAACACCTAACATCAGAAATAAATAAACAATAATTCCCAATAAAAATATAAATATGAAAAGTTTAAAAGTAATTTGTATTTTTCCTAATGTATAAACCTTTAGCTATTTAATAGGGATTATCCTTTTGACGAAGCTGAAAATAGCCATAAGACTTTTTAACGAGGTAGAACTACCCTACCGCTACTGTAGTTAGCGGTAAGGGGTAGGAGGGGTAACCGGGTACCCGGCCACCTCTCTTACACACTAGTGTAATCTAATCACTTTTGATTGTAAGCAGGATTTATGGGGGCCAAGTGATGGGGGGACAATTTGATTAAATAGCTAAAGGTTTGTATGTTAAGGAAAATACAAATTACTTCTGAATTTGTCATTTGTTCCTCCACTAACAAACCTATGCTATTTAATAGGGAAGACTCACCTCTTAGAAGGGTGGAAGTCCTGACCAACTGGCTGGGCTTTGACCTGTGGCTTTCCTGTGCACGTAACAGGGAGAAACCCTGACACCTCGTTAAACTAGACGTGCAAAACACGGTTAGTGACCTGAGCATATTGGTTAATGTGCGATGCTAGCAGTGTAACTAGTCTATGGAATACATTCTAAGAAACGCAGGAATCTAATAAGTAACCAAAGCCATTACCCAATTCCAACACTCCAGTGGGTATGAGGACACAACAGTACAGTACATTAATCTATACGGTACTAGGTTACACGAGGGAAACAGTTATACCACAGACAGTGGAGGTAAGCTTTGCGAGTACCGTAGGAGCTGTTGCCCCGTAGAGGGGTAAGATGAAAGAAAGAAAGAGCCAGTCATTCCTTGTCAATCATCCCAGGCTTATCCTTAGTTAACTCTGCCTTCACCCTCTGCTACTTGTCCATCAAAGAGCTCGAGATGTTATAAACCATTTATTGTGTGGCTACCAAAAGGGTAATGGAGAACATCTACATGCTCCCGTGGGTTATGTCTTAGAGGAAGGTGAAGCTGAAGGTCAGAAACATTTTCACCTTGCCACTGGCATGGTCTGCACCACAAGGTAGCTGTTTGTAAATGTTATGTGCGAATTCCACCTTAAAACGTCATAAGCTCTGGGTCACCTCTATGAGAAGGAGAGGGAGCCAATGACTGGTATATGACTCCGTGGGTCCTAGTCATGAAAGAGATCCTGATAAGCCTCCTTCGACCATCCTGGGGTTGGTGAAGCGAGCTGAACCTTTGGGGCAAGCTATTGTATCTTCCTTGAGATATAACCTCAATTTAATCACTGGTATAATAGCCATTGATCACGATACGGAAGATTCCAGTCCAAAGGGCTTGAACCTAAGGTTCGAGCTGTGTAGAAAAAAAAGATGGATCTTACTTGGTTCCTCGCCATGAGTGAAAGACGTTAAGAGCGATCCATAGAGTATGCCAACTCTCTCGGGCGAGGGTAACACCAAAAGAGACCTGTCCTCGAGATCAGGTATAGATTTGCTGTCTAGGGATTCTGGGTCTTCGGGGTGCAACCCAGGGACCGAAGGAGGCAACCTGTGCCCCGTAGAGGGACTTTATTACCCGATTAAGGTAGGTCAGCTCAAACTCTGTGAAGAGCGATAATTGGAGACAAGGGAAAAAGGCATATCCTTCCAGTCTGGAGGAGATGCTCAAAGAATGAGCAACAGCCTCACATGGCCTGAGTTTAGGTAAGCCCTTTCTCTTGATGGCAATTTTGAGTGTCTATTACTCGAATAACACCCTCAAGAAGAGAGACAAACCTTACACAATCCTCACCACAGAGAATCTAGTCAAAAAGGAAGTCCTCAATAGGTTCTCCAATGTTGTAGACGTGTCTCTTAGGCAAGATGAGTCTTGCCAGCGAGGTGAGTTTGATGGGCTATACGAGTCTCTTAACGAGACTAGACTGCCAATGAGACCTGCTCGATGGCAGGTAAAAGCCATTTTCCCTCGGAGGAATTGCTCAAATAAAAATGGAGCCTAACAGGTAAATGCAGTCTTTCTCCCGCAGCAAGAAGATCAATGCGAGTCGTTATCTGCGTTGCTTCTCGAAGGAAGGCCTCTGAACTGAGGCTGGCGGAGGAAGTCTTCCATAGGTGGGGTGGATTGGAAAAATTCCAAAACCCATAGACAGGATCCCCAAAAGGGGAGACCACGTAAGTGCAGGTATTGTTTCCAGTGAATGGGAAAATAGACAAATCACTGCTCTCATGGTAAGCAAATCTTCCCGAGGGAAGAAGATACCTTTTTAGGAGATTAGGAGATAGTACCATTCGTCCTCTGACCATAGTCCTGAGGACATGTGGTACCGTATGTGGCCTACCCCACTTTCTTTGATGCTTCCATAGGAAACGTAAAATCCAGGAAAACCGAGGAGATTGACTCTCTGGATGAGATTCTTGTCTGGCAACATCCTAATCAGGACAGTCTCTTGCTTGGATTTCTTAGAGAACCAGAGGATCCTGAGAGGGAAGGTTGACCCTAGGGTAAGAATCTGTGACAACCTTCGATGGTTAGCTAACTGAAGCACCATTCCCTGACATGAAGGATGAAAAACAGATGTCTGAAAAGGGGACTAGGAGTATTAGTCTTAGTAGTTGATCGCATACAGGAAGCCATGGGCTAACTTTTTGCATGATTGCAAGCCTTCCCCTTGCATGACAGGGTTTGAGGATCAAACTCGTTCAAACAGGATAGGCTAAAATTGGAGACTTCTGTAAGGTGTGATCAAAGAAGCTCAATGGTATCTTGAAGAACCCCGTCTTTCCATAAGACCGGATTTTCCAATCGCGAGGATAAAGAGGGACAGATTCCCACCTCCTAAAGGAGGATGAAAGAGACAAGAAAGTATCTCTTGTGGCTTGTATGTACCTAGAGCCTGAAGGCTCAGCGAGATGAGAACCCGAAGGCTTAAGATCACGAGAATCAAAAGGTTCAACATGACGATGGCCTGAAGACCTGAAGTCACTTGAGCCCAAAGGCTCAAAGCGACGAGAACCTGAAAGCCCGGAGTCACAAGAGGCCGAAGTCTCAACACGACGGAGCCCAATGGCTCAAAGCCACGAGAGGCCAAAGGCTTAGTGTGACAAGAGCCCAAAGAAGTGTAGTCACGAGAACCAAGATGTTCACCGTGATTGAGAACCTGCAGGTTCTGTATTATGAAATGCTGGAGGCAAATCGTAACATGAGCCTGGAGGCTTACGGTCACGAGAGCCTGAAGGCTAAGCACGACGAGAACCTGAAGGCTCAACGCAACCAAAACCTGAGGGCTCAGGGTTACGAGAGCCGAGAGGTAAACGTATCAAGCCTGAAGGTTCAGCATAGCAAGGACCCGAAGGCCCAGGATTACGAGAGCCCAAAGGCTCTGCGTAACGAGAGCCCTACGACTCAGGGTGATGAGAGCCAGAAGGCTCAGTGTGACCGTCACGAGAACCTGAGAGTTCCACGAGACGAGAACCAGAAGGTTCAAACAGGTGTCTCCTTACCACAGGGGAAGGAGCAAACCAAAGATGACGAATGGTCAGAAACTATTCCACCCAACGGATCCCCCAACGTCAAACAGGTTCCTCTGGAGAGAGAGAGAGAGAGAGAGAGCGGTCCATCACAAAAAGCTGGTCACAAGGTTTCTCTCGCAGATGGGAGGAGGGTTATCACGAAGGATGACATGGCCTAGGACTATGCTTTCCCACAGCCCAGGTTAGAAGCGTAGTCCTCGGCGTAAGGCACGAAAAGATCTCTCTCACAAAGGAGGACATTGCCTCGGACTTTGCTTTACCCCAGCCCCAAGGGGAGAAGCGTCGTCCTTGGGGTAAGTCACAAGCTGGACATGTAAAGATCTCTCTTGGAGACTAGAGAGATGTCCTCCCAAAGGATGACTTTGCCTTCCCCCAAACCTAAGGGGAGAAACGCAGTCTTCAGCGACCAGATAGCAGTTGCAGATCTTCATCGAGCTGCCAGCAATTCTCCCCGGAAGAGAATTATTAATTGTTTCCTTTCTCTCTAGCTGGACACTATAAAATGTTTTCTTAGCCTTATTCATACATTATTCTCAGAAATATTTGGGATAGCAAAGATTTGTTGCAATTTTTCCAATTTTAGTGAACTCATCCTCAATGTACTTAGGGCTACAAATTCTAAATGCCCTAAGGTACGTGGAGGAAAAAACTGAATGCTTTATATTTCTAGAGTGACCGGAGTAGAAATGTACATATGAAAAATTATTGGTAGCCTTTCTATAAATAAAAAACTTAAATTTATCTGTTTCCCTAACTATTATGTCTAAAAATGGGATACGGTTATTTTCTTCATCTACTATAGTAAATTTTATAGATAGTACTAATGAATTAATGATTGACACAAAACCCTCATGATTAAAATTTTCTTCTAAAATACCTAGATCATCATCAACATATCGATACCAAACAATTTGGGAAGACCACACTGAAGGAATTAATCTAGATTAAAGAAAATGGAGTTTTTATGATAAAACAAAGTTTTATGAATACTTACCTGTCAGTTATATATATAGTTTAGTCTCTGACGTTCGGCAGAATTTTTCAAAAATGGCGGAAACCGCCTTGTGGTGGTACTTGGAATCATTCCCGTTTTCTGTTCCTCAGATCATCTTTGCCCGACCTGTCTCCTGAGGGGAGGTAGATGGGCCTTAAAATATATATATAACTGCCAGGTAAGTATTCATAAAACTTTGTTTTATCATAAAAACTCCATTTTTATGAATAGAATTTACCTGGCAGTTATATATATGTACTGTAGCTGATTCACACATTAGGAGGAGGGTGACAGACGGTAAACATCGTTGGGGAAACAACAAAAAGTTGTAGGAGAAAAAACACCTTGATTCCTTACCTGCTAAGGTAGCTGACTTCAAAGGTTCCTGCCTTTAGAGTCGCTTTCCCTTAGGAGTGTCAGCCAGGAGTGGACCTGTCATGCTGAAAACAACTCAATCGAGTCTGTCAACAGGATGAGACCAACAATTTGACTAGACTTCAGAACTACCTTCGTCCCTTATATTAAAAACTGCAACCTTACTAAAACTAACCACCTAACCTTGCAGAATAGATATAAACTATCTATCTAGACTGAGGGTACTGTACCACAAGTCGACGTCCTCAGACAACCATACAAAACACCAACCCACACACAGGTATACAAAAACTAAGGTTGAGGGGAGGTAGTAACTCCTTAGCCTAATACAGAAGCCGTAGCTACGTATGGGCCCAAGGTATAACACCTTTCATAATCCACTCTTACCTCTCTGAGGTAATGAGAGGCGAACACAGAGTTGCTTCTCCAGAACGTTGCATCCATAATTTACCTAACTGACATACAGTATTCTTACGATATGCCAGCGAAGTAGCAATGGCTCTCACTTCGTGAGCCCACACTTTCAAAAGGCCGAAGTGCTCTTCCTCACACAAGAGGTGAGCTTCTCTTATAGTCTCCCTCAGGAAAAAAGACAAAGCGTTCTTAGAAAGGGGTTTTTACGGATCTTTCACCGAGCACCATAAGGAGCTAGATGCACCTCTCACATTCTTAGTGAGAGACAAATAAGCTTTAAGGGCTCTAACTGGACAGAGGAGTCTCTCCTGCTCTTGACCCATTAGATTAGTGAGGTTAGGAACCTCAAAAGTTCTCGGCCAGGGTTTTGATGGGTTCTCGTTCTTGGCGAGGAAGTCAATCCTTAAAGCACAAACCGCTCCATTCTGACTGAAGCCCACTTGTTTTTCAATGGCATGAACTTCGCTGACCCTTTTAGCTGTGGCTAGAGTTATCAGCAAGAGGGTTTTCTTCGTTACATCTCTAAGAGAAGCTTGCGAGATGGGTTCGAACCTCTTGGTGCAAAGACAGTTCAGAACCACATCCAGGTTCCAAGATGGGGGCCTTAACTGAACCTGCTTAGTTGTCTCAAAAGACTTCACGAGGTCTTGCAAGTCTTTATTTTGAGACAAATCTAAGCCTCTATGCCTACAGACTGCTGAGAGCATACTCCTATACCCTTTGATCGTGGATACTGCCAGTTTAGCATCCTGTCTGAGGTATAACAAAAAATCCGCAATCTGACTCACAGAGGTAGTGGTTGAGGAAACTTTGTGCTGCCTACACCAAGCTCTAAAAGTCTCCCACTTAGATTGGTAGACCCTTTGTGAAGAGACCCTCCTTGTTCTGGCGATAGCTTTTGCAGCTTGCGCCGAAAATCCTCTCGCTCTGACAAGCTTCTCAATAGTCTGAAGGCAGTCAGTTTGAGAGCGAGGGGGTTTTGATGATACCTCTCGAGAAGCTTTGGACTTGCAGGAAGGCTTCTTGGGAAGTCCATCAACATGTCCACCACTTCCATGAACCATTCTCTCGCTGGCCAGAATGGAGCTACTAGGATCATTCGTCCTGAATCAAGGAGAGCGAATTTCCTGACGGTCAGATTGATGATCTTGAACGGGGGAAACGCATGTGTCCATCCCCGTCCAATCCATCAAAAAGGAGTCTACCTCTTGTTCTGGTTGGAGGCGAAAAGGTCTATTAGAGGTCTCCCTCACAACTTCCAGAGACTCTGACAGACCTGCTGGTTGAGGGTCCATTCTGTGGGAAGAACTTGCCCTTTCCTGCTGAGCAGGTCTGCTCTTATATTCCTCTGTCCTTGTACGAATCTTGTTAACAACTCTATCTTGTTCTCCTTCGACCATAGAAGGAGCTTCCTTGCTGTTTCGAACAGAGACAGAGAATGAGTCCCCCCTTGCTTCCTGATGTAAGCTAGAGCTGTGGTGTTGTCCGAGTTGACCTCCACTATCTTCTCTGACACTGAGTCTTTGAAGGCCTTTAGGCCTAACAGAATGGCCATCAACTCTTTCCTGTTGATGTGTCATCTGATCTGACCCTTTTCCCAAGAGCCTGAGACCTTTTGGCTTCCTAGTGTTGCACCCCATCCTGACTCCGACGCGTCTGAGAACAACACTAGGTCTGGGTTCTTCTTTTACAGGGAGATCCCTTCTCCTAACAAAGCTGGATCTAGCCACCACATCAGATGATCCTTGACCTCTGCTGGAATGGGGAAGGAAAAGGAGTCTTCCTGTGTTTTCCTGTTCCACACCTTTGATAGGAAGTGTTGAAGAGGTCTTAGGTGCAGTCTCCCCAAAGACACAAACTGTTCGAGCGAGGAGAGAGTTCCCAGTAAACTCATCCACTCCTTCGCTGAGCACTTCTGTTTCTTCAGGAATTCTCGGACCTTCTCGAGGCACTTGGTCTGTCTCTCCTGGGAGGGAGAAGCCCGAAAATGAACTGAATTCAGAACTATCCCCAAATAGAGAATAGTCTGATTCGGCTCGGTCTGCGAATTCTCTCTGTTGATGAAGAGCCCCAGTTCTTGAGCCATCATGAACGTCATTTGTAGGTCCTCCAGACATTTTTCTTTCGAACGTGATCGTATCAACCAATCGTCCAGATAAAAGGATACCCTTATCCCCTCTTGATGCAGCCAGCCTACCACGTTCGCCATTATCCTGGTGAAGACTTGGGGAGCAGTGCTGAGACCGAAGCAAAGTGCCCTGAACTGGAAGCACTTGCCCTGGATCACAAATCTCAGGTATTTCCTCGAAGTCGGATGGATGGGGACGTGAAAATAAGCGTCCTGCAGATCGAGAGACACCATCCAGTCCCCTGGACGTACTGCTGCCAGCACAGACCGAGTCGTCTCCATTGTAAACTTCGTCTTCTCCACGAAGACGTTCAGAGAGCTGACATCCAGGACGGGTCTCCATCCACCCGAGTTCTTGGGTACCAGAAACAGGCGATTGTAAAAGCCTGGGGAGTTAATGTCCAAACCTGGTTCTATCGCTCCCTTGTCCAGCAACTGATCGACCAGATCCAGAAGAGCCTTTTGTCTCCCTGCATCTGCGTACTGAGCCACTAAGGCTAGAGGAGTACCTGAAAGAGGAGGCTTCTTCAAAAGGGGGATCTTGTTTCCTTCCTTGATGACTGAGAGGGACCAGGTGTCCGCCCCTCTTCTCTTCCAAAACTGCCAAAAACGTGACAGTCTTGCCCCTATCGTTGTCTGGAAGACTTGTACTTCATTTCTTGGAGAGGGATCTAAACGAGCCTCTATTCGTCCTTGCTCCTGACTCCTGTCTTCTTCCTCTGAAGTCGGATCTCGAAGGAGCCCTACCTCGAAAGGGCTGTTGGAATTTTCTCTCCTCCCTCTTCAGAGACGAAGGAGCGACTGGCAAAGGCTTCCGAGCCAACTGCGATAAGAGGTCTTGAGTGGCCTCTTGTGCAAGAGAAAGTGTAACATCTCTGACAAGAACCTCAGGAAAGAGATGTTGAGACAGGGGGGCGTAAAGGAGTTCAGACTTCTGCGCAACAGTCACAGATCTCGAAGCAAAGGAACATAACAGGGCCCTCTTCTTCAAGACTCCTGCTGAAAAAAGGGAAGCCAACTCATTAGCTCCATCCCTCAGAGCTTTCCCCATGCATGACATGATACTTGTCAGGTCTTGTGTTCCCTCCAATTGCTCTGTCTTCCTGGCCAGAGTCCCAAGAGACCAGTCCAAAAAACTAAAAACCTCAAAGGCTCTAAAAATCCCTTTGACGAGGTGATCAAGTTCAGACATTGACCACGTAACTTTGGCCGAGTTAAGGGCATGCCTTCTGGCAGAGTCCACAAGACCAGAGAAGTCACCCTGGGAGGAGGTAGGCACTCCCAGACCCAGAGGTTCCCCAGTCTCGTATCACATACCAGCCTTCGAAGCAAGACGAGCTGGTGGAAAAGAGAAGGTGGTCTTAACCACTTGTCTACGTTCCTTCATCCATTCGTCCACTTTAGTGAGAGCTTTCTTAGCAGAAATAGAGCTTCATCTTGATGAAGGCCGACTGTTTCTTGGCCTTCTTCCTGCTAAACTGAGATTGAGGAGAACAAGGAGCAGAAGGTTGAAATTCCACCCCATACAGCTCAAGGAAGGAGCAAGAAAGAACTTTGTAGTCGCCAGCAGCGTCAGCAGGCTTGTCTTCGTCTTCTGAGACATCATCGAGGCCGCCCTGTCCCAACTCTACTACAGATTTCGTTCGGGAAGAAGGTTCACCCAAATCCGAAAGAGGGAGATCAAAGGATGCGTCCTGTAGAGGAGGGCTGCAAGCAGCCTGACACCGAGAACCGCTTGCGTCCTAGCGCCGAGCGTAGGTGTCGTCCTGGCGCCGCGAATCGGAAGCGTCCTGGCGCCGAGCGCTAGAAGAGTCCTTGAGGCGGTAGGCGGAAGCGTCCTGGTGCCGAGAGAAGGAAGCGTCCTTGCGCCGAGAGCTGCAATCGTCCTGGCGACGAGAAGCGGCATCGTCCTGAAGAAGAAGGCTGGAATCGTCCTGGCGTCGAGAGCGAGAGGCGGAATCGTCCTGGCGTCGAGAGCGAGAGGCGGAATCGTCCTGGCACCGAGAACGAGAGACGGAATCGTCCTGGCGCCGAGAACGAAAGGCGGAATTGTCCTGGCGCCGAGAGCGAGAGGCAGAAACGTCCTGGCGCCGAGAGCGCCCGACGGAATCGTCCTGGAGGCGAGCAGATGAGGAAGGAGTGCAGTGTCATGCCTTTGACGAAGCGCGCAGAGGTTCCCTTGGAGAGGAACTCCGTTCCCTCTTAGAAGTTGACTTCTTGACAGGTAACAAGTCATCCTTAAGTCTGTCTGACTGGGAGGGAGGGCGGCTAAAAGCTTGCACTAAAGAGAAAAGTTGCTCTTGCATAACCGTCATGAACGATTTAGCAACCTCTGCTGGATCCTGCGGTACCGAAGGAGACAGCTGTCGAGTAGCGCTGGTAGAAGGAGAAGGATCTTTCGCTGGTCTATCTTGACAATCGGCTCTTGATTTCGTCCTCTTCACAGGAACGGTATCCAAATCGTCCCCTGAAGGACAAGGTTCGTGGCTACTAGAACCAGGGGAGTGAGAACGAGACTGTTCATTTCAGTTCAACCTCCTCTTCGTCGGTCTCGTAGCTCATATAGCCACTTGCGTCTGGGAGAGGGATCCAGGGAAGACACTAACACATCCGACACACCTTTTCCGTGGCGGTCAAGAGCAGCCTGGGAGCTTATAACAGGACTGTCTGAGGCGACGGCTGACCGAGGATACGCACCTCTCACCCTCTTTCGGTCGTCGACGTACCTTCTCCCTTGGTCCTGGGAGCTTGGTAGAGGTCTAGACCTAGGGTAATGACAGGTTCGATCAGTCGCCACCTCCACTGCACTTTCACAAGCACTAACTTCACTCTCACTCTTACCTTTTAAGGCCGCAAGTTGATCTTTAATAGCCTTCAACTCAGCAGCCATCCTGGCGTACCGAGGGTCATGCGCCGAAACAGATCCTGTAGAAGGGGCAGGAGTTAAAACCTCAGGGGAAGGATCAACTTCCAAAGAGGAATTAATTAATGGTTCAATTGATATATCTAGACTAGGTTCACTAGCAGACTTAGTTTTAGATCTAGAAGCTCTCCTTACTCTATCTAGCTCTAATTTGCGCACATAGCGCTTCATAGTTAACCAATCTTTCTCATTCAAAATCTCGCATTCTTTGCACCTATTATCCAGTGCACAATCAAAACCCCTGCAACCCAAACAAACCGTGTGAGGGTCTACCGAAACTTTTGGTAACCTCACCTTGCATTCCTCATTCACACACACACGAAAATGAAGTTTCTCACTCATATTAAACAACTCAATAAATATCAGAAAAAACAACAAACACGATTGCCAAATCCCCAAATCAATGTACTTCACCAAAAAGAAGTCCGGTACAGCGATACAGGGAAAGCGAAACGAAAAGCTCTAATGGCGGACCAACGGTGTTGTTGATCCGGCCAGCAGAGATGATCTGAGGAACAGAAAACGGGAATTATTCCAAGTACCACTCTGTAAGGGTTGTTAACCACCTAACCGCACAACCACCACAAGGCGGTTGCCGCGATTTTTAAAAAATTCTGCCGAACGTCAGAGACTAAGCTATATATATATAACTGCCTGGTAAGTTCTATTCATAAAAATACATATATATGTTGGATGAAAGTGGGGACAAAGGATTACCCACGGCCATACCAAAAACTTGTTCCTAATAATCTCCATTAAAACTACATTTACTGTACAATTTTTAATGCACAGAAAAATGAGTTCAATAATAGAATGGTTTGATAAAGGTAAATCATAAGCATCTAAAATAATAGACAGGAAATCCAATAAGTTATCAACCGGCACCTTGGTAATAATACCCCTTTTGAAAAAACTAGACATTAGGGTAGTGTTTAAATATAATTGCACGTTGAAAAACATGACAAATTCGTAGATAATTTGAATTTTTCTTAACTATACTGTACAAACCTTAGCTATTTAATAGGGGTATTACTTTCGGCTTAGCTGAAATGACGAGCCATTAAAACTTAACGGGGGTTTACTACCCACACCGCTAGTTAGCGGGGGTAGGGGAGGGTAGCTTGCTACACCCCACCCCCTCTCACACACCTGTGATTGAGCTTACTTTGCTTGGAGGTAGGACTTCAAGGGGGATAAGGCTGGCGGGCAAGTTTGGTTAAATAGCTAAGGTTTGTATAGTTAGGAAAAATACAAATTATCTACGAATTTGTCATTTGTTCCGTAACTGGAATACAAACCATGCTATTTCATAGGGGTGACTCACCCATTAGGAAGGGTGGACGTCCCAGCCAGTCTGGCTTTTGGTTTTGCCCGGGGACTCATTATTTGATTGTGTAAGCACCCAAGAAATAAGGAGTCCCTGCACCTCGCTAGAACCTTGCTACGTAAGGTCTGCGGCCTACGCAAGCTGTGTGTAAAGGTATGAAGAAGTGTGACTCGTCCTAGAAAGTTGTTCTGAAGTTCTTTAGATGGAAACTTGTAGACTAGGACTTTCCCAATACCACCTCGCTAGGGTGTGGGGACGTAACAGTATTAATCTTAATACTAGGAACACAAGGGAGCATGGTTTACCTGCAGTGGTTTGAGGTCAGCTATGCAGAGAACCCAGGATGCTGCTTTCCCCAAGAGAGGGGATGATGAAGAAAAGAATAAGGGCCAGTCAAACCTTTTCATTCATGCAGACTACAACCGGGTAACAATGCCCTAAACCTTCTGCTACTTGTCTAATAAGGAGCCTGAGGTTTTAAACCAGCTGTTGTGCAGCCACCACAGGACCGATAGAGAACGTATCGAGTCTCCTGTGGGTCACGTCTTGCAGGTAGTGGGATGTGAACGTTGTTTGACGTTTCCACACCCCAGCTTGAAGAACCTGCGTCACTGAAAAATTTCTTTTGAAGGCCAGGGATGTAGCTATGCCTCTGACATCATGTGCTCTGGGGCGACGTGATGGAGGAGGGTCTGGATTCAGTGCCAGGTCAATGACCCTGCGAATCCATGCAGAGATGGTGTTCTCGGTGACCCTCCTCTTAGTCCTTCCTGTGCTGACGAATAGTGCTGGCACATGAGGACAGGCTGCGGCTGTTCTTTTGAGGTACAGCCTCAAGCTCCTTACTGGGCATAGTAAGAGATGGTCTGGGTCATCTGTTACAGTACGGAGACTAGAAATCCAGAAGGAGTCGAATCGAGGGACGAAGCTGAACCTTACCTCCCCCCATCCCCTTGAATGCGCGACATCATATGAGAGACCATGAAGTTTGCTGACTCGCTTGACCGAGGCCAAAGCTAGCAGGAATACAGTCTTCCAGGTTAGGTGGCGATCTAATGCCTGGCGTAATGGTTCATAGGAAGGTCTCTTAAGAGACCTGAGAACTCGAACCACATTCCATGGGGGAGGTCTCACTTCCGACTGAGGGCAGGTAAGTTCATAACTACGTATGAGTAGAGAAAGTTCTAGCGATGAGGAAATGCTGAGTGATAGCCTTTCACTGCCGAGACTGAAAGGTGCATTTCTTCACGCAAATACACAAGGAACTCCGCTATTGTTGGAATAGTGGCATCGAGTGAAGAGATACCCCTTCCACGACACCAACCACAGAAGACTTTCCACTTTGCCTGGTAGACTGCTGCTGAAGACTTTCGCAGGTGTCCAGACATTCTGATCAGTTGCGAAAATCCTCTCTTACAGAGGAGATGCTGGATAGTCTCCAGGCGTGAAGCTGTAGTGAACCTACGGTTTTGTGGAAGATGTTGGCATGAGGTTGTTTGAGTAGATTGTGTCGTGGAGGGAGTTTTCTTGGTGGCTCCGTTAGGAGTTGCAGAAGGTCCGAGAACCATTCTGCGTGATGCCATAGTGGAGCTACGAGGGTCATTGGAAAATTGACAGATGTTCTGGTCTTTTTGAGTACCCTCCTCATCAGACAAAATGGGGGAAAGGCGTAAATGTCGACGTTGTCCCACCGTTGTTGGGAAGCATCTTGCCAGAGAGCCTTGGAATCTGGGACAGGGGAACAGTACAGCGGGAGCCTGAAGTTCAGGGCCGTTGCGAAGAGGTCCACAGTCGGAGAACCCCACAAAGTCAGGACTTTGTTGGCTACTAGATGATCCAAAGACCACTCGGTACTCACTATCTGAGATGCTCTGCTCAGGTTGTCGGCGAGCACATTCCTTTTGCCTGGAATGTAGCATGCCGATAGTGGTATAGAGTGGATTTCGGCCCATCTCAGTATCTCTACTGCTAGAGGGGATAGTTGCTTCAAAAAAGTACCTCCTTGTTTGTTGATGTAGGCCACTACTGTGGTGTCGTCGCTCATCACCACCACAGAGTGACTTGCCAGGTACTGTTGGAACTATTGAAGGGCCAGAAAGATGGCCTTCATCTCTAGGAGATTTATGTGGAGGTACTTTTCTGACTCTGACCAGAGGCCTGAGGTTGTGTGGTGCAGCACGTGGGGCCCCCACCCTTTTTTTTGAAGCGTCCAAAAACAGCATTAAATCCGGGGGGAGGACGAGAAGATCCACTCCTTTTCGTAGGTTCTCGTCTGCCACCCATCACTGAAGAGCCATCAGTACCGCAAGTCCAGGGAGTCGTATGCTTGATTCCACCGGGACTTGAGTTGCCACTGGAGGGATCTCATCCTGAGGTGACCATTGGGAACTAGACGGGCCACCGATGAAAGGTGACCGAGGAGACGTAACCACGATTGGGCTGGAAGTTCTTCTCGTCTGAGAAAAGGTCTTGCGACCTTCCTCAGCCTTGCTATCCTGTCGTCTGATGGGAAAGCTTTGTGGAGAATGGTGTCTATAATCATGCCTAGGTATACCAGTCTTTGAGTGGGAAGCAGTGAAGACTTCTTGAGATTTACCATGATCCCAAGATCTTGGCAAAGTCTCAGAAGTTTGCCTCGGTGTTGAAGAAGGGCTGACACCGAGTCTGCTAGGATTAACCAGTCGTCCAGATGACGGAGGAGACGGATGCCAATCCTGTGTGCCCAAGATGATACTAGGTGAACATTCTGGTGAAGACTTGAGGTGCTGTGGAGAGATCGAAGCACAGCACCTTGAACTGGTACTTTCTGTTGTCTAGGCTGAATCTTAAGTACTTGCTTGAAGACGGATAGACTGGGATCTGGGAGTATGCGTCCTTTAGGTCCAGTGTGCACATGAAGTCTTGCGGTCTTACTGCTAGTCTGACCGTGTCCGCCGTCTCCATGCTGAACGGAGTTTGTTTGACAAACTTGTTCAGAGCTGAGAGGTCGATGACTGGTCTCCAGCCTCCAGATGCCTTCTTTATAAGAAAGAGTCGACTGAAGAAGCCTCGAGATCCATCGAGGGCCTCTTGGAGAGCGCCCTTCTTCAACAGGGTCTGGATTTCTGCCTGAAGGGCTTGCCCCGTTGCCGATCCCATGGCAAAGGAGATCAATGACACTGGATTCGTCGTCAGGGGAGGTAGAGATGTTACTAACGGGACGCGATATCCTAGACTGATCACGGAGATTGTCCAGGAATCGGCCCCGAGTTGCTTCCACCTGTTTGAGCAACTTTGTAGGCATCCCCCCACTGGTGGACATGCAGGGGGACTGCCTATCCTAGCGTCTGCAGCCTCGGCTGCTCCCTTTAGGATTTTTGCCTCCCCTGAAAGACTTTTTGCCCTTCCTTTCTTTGACAGGAAAGGGCTTAGACACCAAGGTCTTCGCTGCTGTTGTCGTCATAGTGGTCTTGACTGGACGGGGCTGCTGTGGTGCTGGCGGCTTACAGTATAGGGCTTGGATGTTAAAGCCCTATGAAGGAGGGAGTCTTGATGAGACTTCCTCCACCTCTAAGCGGCATGTTCCACATCCTTAGGCTCGAACAAGGTGGATCCCTCTAAGGAGTTATGTCTGAGCCAATTGATCTCGGTGCTAGGGACCTTCTGATGGAATCTCTCAGCTACTGCATCCCGACGTTTCAGGATGGTATTTGCCCACAAGTTCAAGACTTGGTGGGCCAGAAACTCGATCGTGCGAGTACCTGAGAGAATGAAGGTTTCCGTAGCTTTCCTGGTACGTTCTTTGGAGAAATCCTCAGAACGTATCAGGATACCTAAGGTCCCCAACCAGATGTCGAGCCACGAAGTGGCTTGCATAGCACACTTCGCAACTTTCTCCTGGTTGAGGATCTTGGCTGACGAGAGCAAGACCTGCCGGTTGGAGTCTCTCTCAAGAGGGAAGCCCCTTGGTTAGCTCTTCCAGCGAGTGGTGAAGAGTAAGAGCTAAACAAGGCTCCTAAAGGATCTCGAAGTACCTCCTCTGCTGTACGCGAGGAGGTGGGAGGAGCTTGTTGGTGGCACCGGAACGGTTGGAGGAGGACATCTCGGAGAGCTGTTGTAAGATCTTGTCCCTGGCACTCTTAACCCCTTGAGACCAGGGCAGTGCTGCACTGGTCTTGGAGGGTTTCTGAGTACCAAAGACACGGTCCAGGACCGTGCCGTTGCCCTCTCGAGGAGGGATCTCTGGGTCGGAAAATCCATTGAGACCCCTCATTAGAATCAGAACTTGCCAAAACGCATGTTCTGACTCTTGCTGTTCTCCTCCTGACGTTGGACTTGCAGCGAAGTCTCCTTCTATCTGCGAAGTCTCCTTCTATCCCCAAAGGCTCTTCTTGGGGAGAGTCGCGGACATTCCTTGAGTGGCTAGCTGGCTCCATCCTAGTCCTAGTAGAGGACTTCGGCAATGTTTTGGAGTCCTTAGATTCCTTCCTGGGAAGGATGCAAGACTCCAACATTGACAAGGGGGGCATGTTCCTTTCAATCCCCAACTGAGTAGACCCCTCGGCGCGAGGAGAGGTTTCCCCCATTGGTGCATTAGGGGAGAGTCTCTTTTCGCATGATTCCTTTGGGGATGGGAAATCTTAACCCGAAAGGGAAGGCGAGGCAGTCTGCAGAAAAGAAGGAACCTGCCTCGAAGGTCTGCGTGGAGTCAGTTTCGCCCTTGGGGAAGTGACCGCGTCTGGAACTCCTCTTTTTCTCTTCAAAGGGATAGAAGAAGCCATGGTTTTGTATCCCAATTCAGAGAAGACAGGCTTGAAAGCCTGCGTTACGGCCCTGATCAGTGCACCAAACCAGGGCTGTTGGATGACAGATGCACTGTCTGACATACCCCTTGAAGGGACAGGGATTGAAGGATCCCTGGGAGGAGTCCCCATCATTGGTGGGTTCATCTGTGGTGGCTTTGGGATGTTTCCTTTCTCCTACAATGCGTGGTGGTATGCGCTTGCGGGGAGGGGAATGAGGCGATGGCGACCTTGCCATGCGTAGTTCAGTAGTCTCGCGCGCGGGAGGATATTGGCGCTCATGCGTGGGAGATTAATGGCGTTTGCGCGAGGGAAAATATCGGGGCTTGCACGTGGGAGACTGAGGCGCACATGCGGGAAACTGTTGGCGCACGTGCGGGAGACTGTTGACGCCCGCGCGTGGGAGAGTATTCGCGCGGGCGCGCAGGATTGATATGTTGAGTGCGCGGGCACGCGGGAGAGAGTTTGCACGTATCTATACCAGCCGTAGGGCGCGCGCGCGCAGGAGAAAGATCCCTAGCACGCGGGCGTGCGCAGGAGAAAGATCCCTAGCACGCGGGCGCGCGCGCGTATCCTTGCGGATGCATGCCGGAGAAGGCTGGCGCGCAAGTGAGCGCTGGCGCGATGGTACTGGTTGGCATGTGGGAGAAGCCAGCATTGCTGACTTCCCAGAAGTACTACTTTCAGTAGATCGTTGGCGCGCAGGTTTTTCCTGGAGCATATGATGATGCGCAGTATGGCGTGCAGGAGAGTTGGATGTTGGGCGCGTATGGGCGCGCGCAGGAGACTGATGGCGCACAGGAGCGCGCCATTGCGCAGGAGGATGGCGCGCAGGTGAGTGTTGGTGCACAGGTGGGCGCGGGCGCGTAGGAGAATGTTGGCGGGTAAGAGCAGGGCGCGCAGGCAAGACCTGGAGTGCAGGAGAACGTGGCCGCATATGCGCATGAGGGCACGCATAGCGCGTGATAGAGCTATGCTCCTGTTGGAGCGTATGCGCGTGTTGCCGCAAACGCCCTTGATGCCCTGCGTTAGGGTTTAGTGATGGGGTCTGACGAGCTACTAAGGAGCGTTCATCAGGTCTCATTGGTACGTAGCGCGTATGTGGTTGGCGCGTAATAGCGTGCTCAGGTGGAGCCTTGTTAGGCTCATGTAGAAATGGTGACGGCAGGTCGGCAGGTCTGTCGGATGGAAGGTCGAAGTGTTCTTTAAAAGGACAACCTTCCACCGAAGGAGATCCCGAACGATCGGCAGAAAGGTCCAGGACCGGTGCAGGAACAGTGATAGATGATTGGTCTCGAGGCTCCTCTGCGGGGGACTGCATCGAAGATGTTGAATCAAAGAGGCGCTTCCTCACTGCAGGTGAAGGAAGGCCTCTAAAGCGAAGAGGAAGGCAAGCCTTCCGACGAATGGGCCCTCAAGGGGCCGTTGGATCAGCAAGCTGACCTTCTGAAGTCCTCTGTAAGTGAACTCCCGAGGGGGAGAAACACTAGCAGGAGAGACTGACGATGAACTTAGTTTTTCCCTCGTAGGTTGAACAGGAACGGGAGAAACTAAGCCGTCAGCTAACGTAGAGTTTGGAGAGGCAGAGGTGATGGGTGATACCGCATTGGATACCTCTGACACCACAACGTCGACAAGAGACAGAGGATTAACCTCTGACGGTGACGACGATTGCTTGACAGCGGCACCCAATTGGATGTAGTTAAGCAAAACCACCTTGGAGGGCAAACCCGTAAGCCTCAAGGAGGACCAAAGCTGAAATAAGGAGGTTAGTGACATATCCTCCCCCGGGGGGAGAGGTGGAGCTGCTTCGCTAGGAGAAGCAACGTCATCTCTCGAGTCCCGAGGTTGGTAAACAATACATCGGTCTACGCTACCACTCGACGGTCTCTCGATAGAGACCGACCGAGTGGGAGCTTTGGAGGAGGTTTGGGCAACGGAAGAAGAGGCCTTGGGTTTTTCTCCCTTCGAAGCAACCTTCGCAAGAGAAATACCCCGTTTGGAATTCTTCTTCCGTCGTCGCGAAAACCTCTCCCACTGGGAGGTAGACCACTCCCACGTGGCACACCATTTTACGAAAGTGACCCACTTGGCCTGGTACACTACGTACGAGGACTTCCGGAGATACCTTGACATCCTGGAAACAGTCTTCTCCGAGAATCCCTTTTCCTTTAGCAGGCGCTTGATAACCTCCACGCGTGTAGCTTCAGGCTCTGGGGGTTTTCGTGTAGCCTTCGGAAGTGTGGCTGACGTAGTAGATCTTCTCTTGCTGGAAGGGGCCACGGAGGAAGGGTGGACAGGTCCTGTAGATCCGCAAACCCCTCCCTCTCCGGCCACCAGGGTGCTACCAAAGTCATGTTTGTAGACCTCGACTGCCTTAGTCTGGAGAGCGCCTGCCTGATGATCTCGAAGGGGGGGAAGGCGTATAGGTCGAGACCGTCCCACGAGTATTGGAAGGCGTCCTCGAGCGCTGCTGTCGGGTCTGGTACCGGGGAACAGAATACGGGTAGCTGTGCATTGAGCCTTGTGGCGAACAGGTCTATCACCGGGGAGCCCCATAGCTGGAGAATCTCCCATGCCACTTGCGGATGAAGAGACCATTCCGACCCTACTCCCTGTCCTGTCCTGCTGAGGCCGTCGGCCAGGACGTTTCTCTTTCCCGGAATTAACCTGGCTGTGAGCAGAATGTATTTCTTTTCGGTGCATTCCAGGATTTGAGCTGTGAGGTCGCACAGTTCCCTTGATCTCAGGCCTCCATGCTTCTTTATGTACGCTACTACCGTGGCGTTGTCGCACATGAGTGCTACCGAGTTTCCCCAAAGAAGACAGGCGAATGTCGCAAGGGCCTTTTGAACTGCCATGAGCTCAAGTAGATTGATATGCAGGGTCCTCTCCTCCAAGGACCACTTTCCCTCTGCTGTTTCTACGAGGAGATGAGCTCCCCACCCCTCTTTTGATGCGTCCGTGAAGAGCAGCATCTCCGGAGGAGCGGAAGCGAACGGAATCCCTTTCAACGTGTTCCTCCTGTCGGACTACCAGAGGAGCATGTCCTTGGAGGACGGGGTCACCCCGACTACCGTCTGTGGGGATTCGTCCACTGACCAGAGGTCCTTCGGGTTCCATTGTATTGGTCTCAGCTTGAGCCTCTCTTGCGGAACAAATTTCTCCAATGAGACCAGGTGTCCCACGAGTCTCTGCCAATCCTTGGCTCTCATTGGAGTGTCTGCTAGAAACGGGCGAATCACTTGGTCTAGGTTGTCTATCCTCTCCTGGGAGGGAAACGCCCTCGCCAGCTGGGAGCCCAGGACAATCCCTAGGTACGTCATCCTGGTGGTTGGGACTAACTGGGACTTTGAGGTTGATTGTAATCCCGAGATCCCTGCAGAACTGCACAAGTTTCGTGCCCTGATCCTTTAAGTCTGCCTCTGAGGCTGAAGCAGCAACCAATCGTCAAGGTATCTGATAAGCCTGATGCCCTGTTTGTGTGCCCAGACTGACACCAGGGTGAACACCCTCGTGAACACCTGCGGAGCTGTTGACAGGCCGAAGCAGAGGGTCTTGAACTGCAAGGACTGGGAGCCCTACCTTACTCTGAGGAACTTCCTGCTGGAAGGGTGTACGGGGATTTGAAAATAGGCATTCTTGAGATCCAGAGACATCATGAATTCTCCTTCTCTCAAGGCTGCCAGCACCGACTTCGGCGTGTCCATCTTGAAGGAAGTCTTCTTGATAAACTTGTTCAGGGACGAGAGGTCGATGACTGGCCTCCAGCTTTCTCTACCAGGAAGAGCCTGCTGTAGAATCCTGGGGATGACTCCTGGAGGGGCTGTAGAGCTCCCTTGCTCAACATGGCTTCCACTTCCACTTGCAGGGCTGCTCTCTTCTCGGTGTCCTTGGGTGCAAGCCACTCTGTTCGATGTTCGGGTTTCAGAGGGGGTGGTTCTGACAGGAAGGGAATTCTGTATCCCTCCCTGAGGACTGTCACCGTCCAGGGATCCGCACCGTTGTCTCGCCATGCTTGCCAATAACGTTTGAGGCATTCCCCCACCTGAGGCGTGGGAAGGCGTAGGGGGCCTCTCTCCCTATCTCCTTCTGGGGAGACGGTTAGAACGGCCTCTCCTTAAGCCAGAATATTTAGGTCTAAAGGAGGCCTGGGCTGGGGCACAGCTCCTGCGGGAGGGCCATGGGGATTGGTGCTAGGAAGGGGAGGAGGCCTCCTGCCTAGCCGGAGGCGTAGACGGGTAGGCCCCGTTCGCTTCTTGTCGCCGGCTGCCTGGGCTCGGCCGAGCTCTTTAACTTTCCTACCCTTTCTAGTGTCTCCGCCACCGCCTGAAGGGGGAACACGGTCTCGCCCCAGACCGGGGGGTTCCTTAGGAATTTTGCTTCTCGCTCGGGTAGTCTATGGGGCAGTCTGTTCAGCACCGTGTCCCTTCTCCTCAGAACCCAGTTCGCCGTCTGGGTAAGGGACTGGAAGGTGAGAAACTTCCTTGCTTTCCCCCCCCGAGTGGATCAGTTCTTGTAACAGGGCCGGGTTCTCTGGCACCGATAGGTCGTGCGCCAGTTGAAATCCCGCTAAAGTGCACGCCCACCAGTCTAGCCATGAGGTCACGTTCACTATGTGTTGAGCGGTGTCCTCCATCATGGCGGCCTCTGCTTGTGAAAAAACCACCAGTGCGTTAAGGCTCCACTCATCGGTGTTGCCTTGGTTCAGGGTAGCGACAGCCTCTTCTAGTGTGCGGGGCTCTGAGTGCCGCCCGTCTGGAACATAAAATTTCTTTTGGGTCCTAAGTCCCGGTAAAAGCTTGAAGGAACCCTGGGGTCTCAGGGAGTTCTTTGGGCCCGACACAAAACGATCCACGTGCTCCATCCCCAGGGCAACGTTGGTTGCTAAGGGTAATGTCAGGGATGGGTTCTGTTGGACAGGGTTGTCAACCATCCTGCCCAGACCTGATAGCCAAGCTTGCTCTGATGCCGGCTGTGGCTCGTCCAGCCTATGGTGGTGTCGAATTAGGACCAGAACCTTCCTATACGACGAAACCTCGTCCATGGAGCACTCGCCGGTATCCAGCAACTCCTCTACTACTTGTACCTCCGTGTGGGAAGCATCCACGAATACAGAGGGATCCGTGGGAGTGGAGGTATCCCTACCCTCTTGACGGGTTGGTGGAGCGGCTGCCGCCGTAGCGGTTGGGGCTGCCGGGGCGGGGGTAGCCGTCATGGGTCTACCCTCTCCCGGGGAAAACCGGAAGGAGCTGCTTGAAGGTCGCGGCAGCAGCAGGTTCCGTAACTTGGACGGAGCCGGCACGACGAAGTGGCTGGAGGCCGAGCCGCCGGGTCCCATCTCCGGGTGTTCCTGTCGAGCGGATGGAGCCGATGACTTGCCGGGCAAGGGCAAGGGAAAGTGTGCCAACGACTGCATCCGACGAGCGAGCGGAGCCGAAGAGACACTGGGCAAGTGCACGGAAGCGGCTCCAGCGGCCACCGAGGCAGGCACTGGGGTGGCAGCCGTCCTCCTCGACCAGCGATGGTGAAGAGCCACGCTAACAAATCTCCTTCTCGAGGAACTCTTCTTTTTACTATTCCTCCTCGAGGACTTAGACTTCTTCCTGGCCGGGCTTGCATGGGAGCTAGGCCTCCTTCTTCTGGATCTCTTCCTCTTCTTCCTGGTGTCCCGGTCGCTGGAGTCCTCCGACAAGGAAGAGCTGGAGGTCGAGGAGCTGTCCGAGGAGTAAGACGAGGAGGAGGAGCTGTCGGAATCTTCTGACTCTATCACCAGCCTTCTAGGGGCCCTTGGTCTGGAAACCGGGGACAAGGGCTCCATAAAGTCTGGCGGAAGCGTTGCTGAGGGCGCCGGGGGCGTGCGAATGGCGGCTCGAGAGGCAAACCATCCCTCAAACTCCTCTTCCTGCCGCATGGGGGACCTGAAGGGCGTCCTAGGCGCTGTCTTAACAATGGAGTCGGGGTCCGAAGAACACGTGGTCCTCCTTTCTTTGTCCCGGCCGCCCCCGGAACCCGTCGAACCTAAAAAACACGGCCACGATGGGGGGGTAGGCGCTGTTTTGGGCTTCCCCCACACCGGGTCTTCACTTGAGACGGGTCCTGCGGGCACCAGGACTTCATCCACAACACATACTTCCGCCACACTAGCAGACCGCCCATTCGTCTGCGTAGGCCCCTCTTTAACAGAATCCCCTACATCAGACTCATGGGGAACAGCAATAGGCCGTTTCCCCGCAACGGACTTACCTCGTCCCCTACTCTGGGTAGGGGAAGGTGAAGGAGAACCTCTCTCCGAAGGCGCTGAGGGCGACGTTAATGACGAGGTGAGGCCCGGCTTCTTTAGAGATCGTTTGCACGCCTTTTTCTTCTTCGTGGCGAACAGAGACCACTGAAGTTCTGGCCAGGACTCGCACTCCGGGCAAGTGGAGGAAGGGGAGCACTTATTTCCTCGACACGAGGCGCACAGCGTGTGCGGGTCGACATCCGGCCTGGATAGCCAGGCCCCGCAAGACTTACCAGCTTTGGGCCCGGGACAACGACACTGGAATTCCATAACAAGGAAACGCGGACACGCAAGCAACACAAGAACACAAGGGCAAGGGTAAGGAACACAAAGGGAACACGTGGTGCACAAGGGATGAGGTAGGGGAAGGTGAAGGAGAACCTCTCTCCGAAGGCGCTGAGGGCGACGTTAATGACGAGGTGAGGCCCGGCTTCTTTAGAGATCGTTTGCACGCCTTTTTCTTCTTCGTGGCGAACAGAGACCACTGAAGTTCTGGCCAGGACTCGCACTCCGGGCACGTGGAGGAAGGGGAGCACTTATTTCCTCGACACGAGGCGCACAGCGTGTGCGGGTCGACATCCGGCCTGGATAGCCAGGCCCCGCAAGACTTACCAGCTTTGGGCCCGGGACAACGACGCTGGGATTCCATAACAAGGAAACGCGGACACGCAAGCAACACAAGAACACAAGGGCAAGGGTAAGGAACACAAAGGGAACACGTGGTGCACAAGGGATGAGGAACACAAAGGAACACGTGGTACACAAGGTGATCGGACGGGATAAGTGAGAGAGAGCGGCGAGATGATATCTACGCCGCGACCAGACGCTTACTGACGATTCAAACCTAGCAGCGCTGCCTTGCACGCTGACCCCAGGTCGCCCCGGGGGAAGTATATATACATACATACTGTACATACATATATATATATATATATATATATATATATATATATATATATATATATATATATATATATATATCTCTAACACATTGATACACTAACCCTGGGGGAAGGAAGACATTTCTTTGGTACTGTATATCCTACAGTACTTGATTTCCTGTTCTAGCCTGAGTGGAAAAGCCCTTGGTACTACACAGTAACTTCCCAAATATAAGTTTTCCTTTATCAAAAATTCATTTCTGGGCTTGAACCTGTGCCGGCCAGTGAATAAGCTCCTATTAGCACTTATTCTTAGGTAATTTACTGCTAAATATACCAGAGAAAAAATGTAAAGGAGTGCTAGGTTAACTAGCTCGCTCACCTATTGGTGTCGGTATAAAATTGGGCGTATAATCCAGAGGTCCCGCACTATTTAGATTCATCCACGACAAAGACCCCAAGAGGAGAGCCGTTCAACCTCACTCGGCACCACTAACTCTGCATCCGCTCAGAACTCAACTCCCTTTTAGCACGCCTTTGTGGTAACCCGCTTGTTTGTGCTCTCGTGTTTTGCCTTATTTTTTCACTGGATTATGGCTTCTACATCGGTTTCCCAGGAGTCACCGTCTAAGTTAAGTACCAAGCTATGTTTTGCTGTGTTTTGAGCAATCTAGATCGTTTAATATTTAAATTATAGGAGTTTATTCTCTTCGATCATATCGGTCTTGCTCGATCCCGCTTACGGTTGGTACTCCTGTTTTGAGAGCTTTTAGTTTCACTCGCGGTGTTACTAAGTGTATTATTTTTATTATTAGTTAAAAGTTTTTTATATGTTATTGTGGATATTCATTATTTAGCGTTTAGAACCCTTGTGGTTCATATTTAGGGCTGATATCAAGTTACGTATCGTAGATGGCTTGCCGACCTTCGTTACTAGGCGGCAATTTTATTATATAAGCCATCAGGTGTTGTCCTTTGGGATTTATTTATTATGTTGCATGCCTTGCCCTAAATTTTTTATGTGTATATTTATATAATTTTCAACGCTATTACTATTATAATGAATATTTGTGCTTATTACTCCGTATGATCTGTCTGGTAGTGTTTGGGGATCGTCAGTTGGTAGCCCTGCTGCTCCGTATCACGTGATCCTCCCCCAAGCTCCCCCTCTCGCTAGGTTGGTGGCTAGGCTTCTCTCCCCCCTCCCCTAGGGGACCGTTGCCTTCCCTCCTTTTAGAGGGGGTAGTTCAGTGTTTATGGACTTTGTCCTCCGGGTGTCCCGGCGGTTTCGTCTCTGTCTAGACGGGTTGGCCACCAGTCAACAGAGTAGGATCCCGGTGCACCCTATTTTATATTCACCTATCACACCTTTATTATGTTATACGAAACCCTCCGGGTTCGGTTGGCGGTTCTTATCTACAGTTCCGCCCCCCTATTAATTTATAACAGTTCCTATGATTATATATGATTATATATGACAGATCACTATCCCGGAGTTCCTATATGTATTGGTTTATGGATATACTTTTATTTCCCGGCCCGGGGCTTAACCTCGCTCCGGGAAATCAGACACCATGTGTCTTAATTCTTTTTTGCATCCTTTTTTATGATCCCGGCTCGACCGGAATGGATAGCTATACTCTAGTCTTAAGTTAGACTTATGTTTAGGCCCGGGTCCTCCGGACCTGCCCCTACTTAAGAGTATTATAGTTAAGCTCTAGTCTTAAGTTAGACTTATGTTAGTCCCGGGTCCTCCGGACCCGCCCCTACTTAAGAGAATTACAGTTTCTCATATACTATTCTTTTTATAGATGGTGCATTGTCAGACGACGGCCTGTGCGGCTGTTCTTCATCAGCCTTGTGGCCATACTGTATGTAGGTCTCACGCCCTCTGCCGAGTTCAGCTGGAGGACGTAGTGGTCTGGCACCCTGATAACTGTATGGTCTGTTTTGACCTCATCACCACCCTCGGATCTGATTCGGTGAGTCCCGTTGGCTATGTTGCCTTTCTAATTATTTTACCTTTTTTGGTATACATACACTATTTAGTAAGATTTCTATGGTCTTGAAAGACCACCGGGAATCTTCCTTTTTATAATTCCCACTATTATTTCAGGCATCCCCGGAGCAGAAGACTGCGGCTCGGGCCACACTGAAAGTGTGGGTTGGGGGATTTGCCAGAAACGTCAAATCTAAACAGCCTTACGTCCTATCTGAAGACTACTGTGCCATGATCTACCCAAATGCCAAGTCTTCAGCCGCTGTGGCTAGGCATGTTGCGGCACCCATCATTGCCGACATTGATGCCACCATAGCGGGATTCATCGACCAGGAACAAGATCCGTTGGATGCCCCCGGAGATCTGGAAGACAATGTTGCTTCCATGAACTTGGATGTTGAACCCATGTTATTGGATGATCCGGATGCAGGTAGGGTGGTAAGTGAGGCAGGTGTTACCGGCGCTGAGATTCCTATCCTCAGCCCCGCTCTTTCTTCTTCATCTGATCTCTCTTCTTTTCATGGTTTTTCTGGGGACCGTGATTCGTCTCATCGATCACACCCGGTTCCCCCCAAAGATAAGTCTACGTCTAGAACTTTGCCAAAAGCTCGTAAGCCCCACAAGGCTTCCCATAGTTCCAAGCCAAATACAAACCCGTCATCTAAGGCTTCCGGCTCCTCCTCTAAGTCTCACGACCCGGGAGTACAATCCGCCACTTCTGCTCCTAGCCCGGGCCTTTCCGAATCAGCCATGCTTCGCATCGTGTCGGAGATGCAATCTAAGATTGTGTCGCAAATGCAGGCCAAGATGGACACGATGTTCTCTAACATTGGTCAGAGACTTGGGGCATTAGAGCAAGGTGCTCCGGAGCGAGTTCAAAGCTCTCTCATCCCGGATGCCTCTAAGCTCCCGCCGTTTACCAAGAATAACCCTTGGCGCATGGCTCTTCATTCCCCATTCTCAGACGGGATGTTAACATTGGAAGGTCTTGGCACTCGTCCTCTAGAGGATTTTGAATTCTTTCCTCCTGGTCTAGCATTTCCATTTCATGGTTATGCCAGGCTTACCGAGGAAGCTCTGGTTCGGCTGGATAAGGTCCCCAAAGAGACTGTCATTTTCCCAAAAGAACAAGCCCAATCTGTTTGGGCTAGGTTCCTGAATGATATTGGTTGCACCAATACCATGTTGACGCCTTATAAGAGTTCCTTCACAATGTTCTTAATGGACAAAAACACCGTGACTCCATGCGTCAATAAGGTAGCAGAGCTTGCTTTCCAATATGCTCTGGAGGAGAAGCCCTTGCCTCCCATCCGAGAGGTGGATCCGATCTCCCTCCTTCTTCCTTCAGGTAATGAGTGTTGGGACAATGTCCATACTACTTTTACTTCTGGCAAGCTAACAGCGGACTGTGCTTCAGTTATGTTTAGTGAGCGGCTTCCCCGTCTCCCGGAGTCCATTATTAAACAGGAGTATGATTCCCGCCTACGTGTTGGCCGAACTTTGAACTTGGCCACGTCTACGGAGTCGATAGCCTTAACTTATGATACTGAGAGTATCTTTAAGTCTCTCAATAAGGCTACTTTGCAGTCATTATATTTCGATTTATATGACTTTGCTATTGCTAAACGTAGGTGCCGCAAACACGTCCTGGCTGAGGCGACTATTAGGCACGAGCCTAATAAACTTATCCGGTCCTCTTGCTGGGGTTCAAATCTCTTCCCTGAGGATCTTGTGGAGGAAGTCTTGGCAGAGGCTACTAGAGTCAATCAGAGCCTTAAAGCCCGTTGGGGTTTGACTCCTAAGCGGAAATATGACCCCGCAAATTACCAAGCCCGGGGTAGGAAGAAGCTCCGCCCGTATACCTCCACCCAGTTCCGGCAACAGCAGAGTAGTTCGTCCATTTTCCGACAGCCTCTTCCTCCATCTCCTGCTGCTCCTGCACAGCCTTCCACCTCTCAGGCTCCTTCATCGGACGACTATGTCACCGTTCTGCTCCCTAAGAGCCAGCTTCCCGGTGCCTCCACCACCTCTCTAGCCTTTAACCAGTCTTATGAGGCTCAAGGCTCTTCCCAGAGTTATAACAGAGGTAGAGGCTACCACCGTGGTTCAAACCAGAACAGAGGTAGAGGCAGATTCTTTCGCAAGGGAAAGAACTTCCGAGGCGGACGTGGAGGCAACTCCTCAAGCCAATACTGAGGTGCAGCAGGTAGGGGGGAGGCTTTATGCCTTCCGCAACAAATGGAGGTTCAGTCCCTGGGCTTTCAGTATCATCTCCAAGGGACTGGGGTGGAGTTGGATTCAAGGACCTCCTCCTCCGAACAGATTTCATCAACATTCCACTCCGGACCTAGTCGAATTTGTCCAGGACCTGTTACAAAAGAACGCCATACAAGAAACGAAACACCTGAAGTTTCAGGGTCGGCTGTTCAGTGTCCCGAAGAAGGATTCGGACAAGAGAAGAGTGATTCTAGACCTATCCCTTCTCAACTTGTCCATTCAATGCGACAAGTTTCGAATGCTTACCGTCTCGCAGGTGCGGACCTTACTTCCCCGTGGGGCCGTCACCACCTCTATCGATCTTACAGACGCCTATTATCACGTCCCGATAGCGAGACACTTCCGTCCGTATCTAGGCTTCCGCCTAGGGGACAAAAATTACTCCTTCAAGGTGATGCCTTTCGGGCTCAACATCGCCCCAAGGATCTTCACAAAGTTAGCAGAAGTTGCTGTTCAGGAACTCAGAAATCAAGGGATTCAAGTAGTAGCCTATCTGGACGACTGGCTCATTTGGTCAGACACCTCCCAAAATTGCCTAAAAGCCACTCACAGAGTCATCCAATACCTTCAATCTCTAGGCTTCCAGATCAACTTCAAGAAGTCCCGTCTTCTTCCGAAATCAAAGTTCCAATGGCTCGGCCTGCAATGGGATCTTATATCTCATACTCTGTGTCTTCCCAAACCCAAGAGGTTAGAGATTGCAAGGAACACCAAACGCTTTCTCAAAGACAAAGTGAGTTCCAGACGACTCCAAGAGAGGATCCTAGGGTCCCTTCAATTTGCCTCAGTGACGGATCTACTTCTGAAGGCAAAATTGAAAGATATCAATCGTGTCTGGCGTTCGAGGGCGAACCGGAAGCTCCGGGACAGGAAAGTCCGCCTTCCTCCTATTCTCCGGGAAAGACTTCTTCCTTGGACAAGGGCCAACAATCTGTCAAAGTCAGTTCCCCTTCGATTTCCGCCTCCGAAGTTAATCATTCACACGGACGCATCCCTATCAGGTTGGGGCGGCTATTCTCAGCTCAGGAAAGTTCAAGGTCTTTGGTCTCCCTTATTCCGCCAATTTCACATCAATGTGCTGGAGGCCATGGCAGTTCTTCTAACCCTGAAACGTCTCGCTCTACCCAAGAGACAACACCTTCGTCTGGTTCTCGACAGCGAAGTGGTGGTCCGCTGCCTCAACAGAGGCGGATCAAAATCAGGGCCTCTGAACCATGTTCTAGTAGCCATATTCTCCCTAGCAGCCTCGAACCGTTGGCATCTTTCAGCTGTCCACCTGGCGGGAGTCCGGAACGTAGTGGCAGACGCCTTGTCCCGGACCTCCCCTCTAGAATCGGAATGGTCACTCGATCTAAAGTCATTCCGGTGGATTCTCTCTCGGGTTCCCGGTCTCCAAGTGGACCTCTTCGCCACGGAGTCCAACCACAAATTGAGAGTATATGTGGCTCCCAATCTAGACCCTCAGGCTTACGCCACAGACGCCATGTCACAGAATTGGGACATCTGGGAAAGGATTTATCTCTTTCCCCCGGTGAATCTTTTACTGAAAGTCCTAGACAAACTGAGATCCTTCAAGGGACGAGTAGCCTTGGTCGCACCCAACTGGCCCAAGAGCAATTGGTACCCTCTCCTGCGAGAGTTGAGACTACATCCTCACCCGATACCCAATCCGGTTCTGTCTCAGATAGTACAAACACGCGTTGTGTACGCTTTCTCAAACATTCAGAGCGCCCTAACTTTATGGACTTCATGAAGTTTGCGGCCATGCATGGTGCTAATATCGATCCTCAAAACACCCTGTTCCTAGAATCAGATAAACGGGATTCCACCATCCGCCAATATGACTCTGCGGTTAAAAAGTTGGCTAAATTTTTGATAGACTCAGACGTACACTGTATGAACTTGAACCTTACAGTCACTTTCTTTAGAACTTTATTAGAATCAGGTCTGGCAGCCAATACTATCACCACTATTAAATCTGCTTTGAAAAAGATCTTCCTAGTGGGTTTTAACATAGACTTAACCGACTCTTTGTTAGCTTCAATTCCGAAAGCCTGTGCCAGACTGAAACCGGTTACTCGTCCTACCCCGGTTACCTGGTTCCTTAATGATGTACTCAAATTGGCTTCTGATACCATTAACAGTTCTTGTGATTACATTCCCCTTCTCAGGAAAACACTTTTCCTGGTGAGCTTGGCTTCCGGGGCAAGAATTTCTGAACTGGCAGCCTTGTCAAGAGACCCGGGTCATATTGAGTTCCTTCCTTCGGGAGAGGTCCTTCTTTCACCTAACAAATTCTTTTTAGCTAAGAACGAAGACCCTCAGAATAGATGGTCCTCCTGGAAAATTGTTCCCCTCACGCAAGATCCGTCTCTGTGCCCTGTTACTACTCTTAGGTCTTATTTATCCCGGACCTCCTCTAACTCCTCGGGGCCTCTATTCGTTAGAGAACAAGGCGGTACCATTACCATTAAAGGGATCAGGCAACAAATTTTGTATTTTATTAAACAAGCTAGCCCTGACTCTTTTCCTCTTGCACATGATATCAGAGCGGTTGCTACTTCGGTGAACTTTTTTCACCACATGAATTTTACGGACCTTTCCAGGTATACAGGGTGGAAATCACCGTCAGTGTTCAAGAAACACTACCTTAAACATTTGGAAGCCCTTAAATTTCCTACAGTAGCTGCAGGGAGCGTAGTTACCCCCAGGTAACTCACATGTTAATTCCTTGTCATTTTATCTCTCCCCCTTACCTGCCTCATTTATACCCTATTTGTATTCGTTGGTTTCGCACCTGATTACTATTACTATATTTGTAAATTTTTGACCTCTGAGTATCTGTATATATCATCACTCACGGCATTATTATACCTTACCTTTTTGTCAATTGTTCTACCAAGTGGATTTATATTCTTTTTAAGATACCCTTATAGCTGTTTTTGGCACTCATCTCTGATTAAAGTAACTTGTATTTTCCTTATGCTTATGTTTTTCCTTTATTTTGCAAGTTTGGTGACATTTCTCTTGTATATATTCACTGGCCGGCACAGGTTCAAGCCCAGAAAAGGGATTTTGACGTAGGAAAAATCTATTTCTGGGCGAGGGACCTGTGCCGCCCAGTGAACCCTCCCAGCTCCTCTCCCTTGGAGTCCCCAAACTGTGGGTGCTAAGGAGTTGGGTTCTGAGCGGATGCAGAGTTAGTGGTGCCGAGTGAGGTTGAACGGCTCTCCTCTTGGGGTCTTTGTCGTGGATGAATCTAAATAGTGCGGGACCTCTGGATTATACGCCCAATTTTATACCGACACCAATAGGTGAGCGAGCTAGTTAACCTAGCACTCCTTTACATTTTTTCTCTGGTATATTTAGCAGTAAATTACCTAAGAATAAGTGCTAATAGGAGCTTATTCACTGGGCGGCACAGGTCCGTCGCCCAGAAATAGATTTTTCCTACGTCAAAATCCCTTTTTTATATTGACATATAATATGACAATCTTTTCTCCTAGTTGTTCTTCTCTTCATAGCTTTCTATTATAATAACCAACAAAAATTACAGTATATAAAATACCTCTGAAAGATGAGGTGAGAGATGACATGGAAGGCTTGCTGGAGCCAAGACCACTAGTAGTACATGAGGAAATGACCGGGGGAGAGGTAGTTGTTGATAAACCTCCAGCAGAGTCAGAATCTAACAGGGTAGTATCAGATACTGCATCTGAGAATTCAGGAGTTTCATGGTCTGGTAACAGCAAGCTACTGAAATGAAAAAAAAAAAAGCATTCTGATGATGAAATTTCAATCCAAAATAACAGCATAAATACTGTATTAGAAAAGCTATCTGTCAACTATTGTACTACATATACAAAAAAAAAAAAAATATTGAAAGTTATTAACCCTTTTACCCCCAGGCTATTTGGAACTTTCCAACCCTTAACACCCAGGCATTTTTTTCTTTTCAAGCACATTTTGCAATATATATATACGTTTAAATTGCTCTAACAGCCTTAATTTTCATCATAGAGAGGTCAGGTTAGTCTCATTCTTTTGGAAAATGCCTGAAGTTTCTCAAAAATATGCAAAAAAATTGTAAATAGTTTTTTGCAAGGATGTACCAGTAGGTCCGTGGGGGTGAAGGGGTGAGTTTTGTGAAATGTACCAGTACGTCCATTGGGGTAAAAGGGTTAAAAGGGGAAGGGACACATCCAGGAATGTGGCAACTACAGAGGATTAAAGCTGATAGGCCATACTATGAAAATGTGGGAGAAGATCATTGAGAAGAGACTCAGAGATGAAACAACAATTGGTGAGGAACAATTTGGATTCATGCCTGGAAGAGGGACTGTAGAAGCAATACTTGCTTTGAGACATGATAGAAAAATATCAGGAGAAACAAAAAGGATTACATATGGTCTTTATTAACATGGAGAAGATATACGATTGAGTACCCCATCAGGAGCTGTGGAGAAATACGAGAGAAAAGGGAGTCCCTGAGAAATACGTAAGAATCACCCAAGATATGTATGAAAGGGCAGAAGGAAATGTTAAGAGCAGTATAGGCCTAACAGAAAGTTTCCCAGTAAATGTGGGACTACATAAGGGGTCTGCATTGAGCCCTTACCTATTTGATCTGGTCATAGATGTAGTAACACAAAGTATTAGAGATCAGTCTCCTTGGTGTATGCTTTTTGCTGATGATGTTATACTGCGAAGCACTAGGCGAGAGGTAGTAGAAGAGAAATGGAAAATAGGGGATTAAGATCAGCAGAAAAAAGACAGAGTATTTGAGATTGAAAAATGGCGAGAATGGGGAAGAGAGATTGAAAAGAGTTGAAAATTTCAGGTATTTAGGATCTAGTTAAAGAGGATGGTGATCTGGGGGCAGAAACAAACCACAGAATACTAGCAGGATGGAAGAATTGGAAAAAAGTGCGAGGAGTACTATGCGACAGGAGAATAGGGGTTAAGTTGAAAGGTAAAGTACACAGGACAGTTGTGAGACCGGCAATGATGTATGGAGCAGAGACATGGGCAATAAAGAAGACAGAAGAGAAGAAGATGGATGTGGTAGAGATGAGAATGTTGAGATGGATATGTGGGGTGACAAGAAGAGATAAGATGCAGAACGAGGTAATTAGGGGTACCACAGGAGTTAGAAAACAATCAGATAAGATCCAAGAAAGTAGACTGAGGTGGTACGGTCATGTCATGAGAAGAGATGAACGGTATATTGGGAGGAGAGTAATGGAAATGGAGGTACAGGGAACGAGAGGGAGAGGGAGACCAAAGCGAAGGTGGGTGGACTGTATCTAGGATGACCTTAGATCAAAGGTGATGAGGTGTGGGACAGAGGTAGATGGAGAAAGCTGACCAGAAACATCGACCCCACATAGAAGTGGGAAAAGATGTAGACAAAGAAGAAGAAAGAAGATTAAAAGTATTTAGGAATCTAAATGTCTTTTTAGAAATATAATAAAAACCAACCGATTACTCCCTCGATGATTTATCCCAGCTTCCACATCCATCCCATGCTGTCGTTTCTTCTTCTTGCTTCTATGATGATCTGAAGAGTCCGATGACTGCTCTGAAACACCTGAATCGCATGTCTCATACTCGGCCTCTGACTGTGATTCTTCTCGCTCTGAGATACAATCTGATGACAGCTCTTCTTCATCTAAAGACAGGAAAATATCATCATTAAAAAACCCAAATTATGCTAGCACAATGGCATTTATGATCCCTGATGTGGTAATTACAGCTATTAAGCAAGAATTTCTCTTGTGTAAGATACCCTCATATTTTTGTCCCATGATATCTCTAAATATATTATCTATAAAGGAAATTCATAAAATGACAACATCAATATGTAGTTGTATCTTACTACAATATTAGTAGAAAAAACAGAAGATCAATGCCTAAAATATGAATACAGTTTTATGAAGAACCGAGTTTTAGTGATTTCTCACATTTTTTATGCTGATGATGATGATGAATATTCTAGCCAACTACTGCAGAACAGTTCATGCTTGATATAAAGTTGATAAGTTACTGCACTTCTTTCACAAAAATATCTTAATAATTCTAAATTTCATAAATACTTCAATTTACTTGTGAAACTGTTAGCCAAAAGATGAAGTTAAGTCTTAAAATAAGCACTACTTATTCTCCTTGCAAGTAACTACAACTATGGGGCAACCTCCTACTTCCATAACATAAAAAGTTGAAAATTTTTCAACAAAAAATATATGAAATATTGGTATGAGGTTTATATAGTGATCACATCTTAGGAAATATTTTACTTATGCAGTTACTGCTTATGTGCAAGGCTCACAACGGCTAATCAGTAATCTCTCTAACTCACGCTCTAGATAGAAGCCGATTATGAAATCATGAACAATCCCCTTTAAAGATCTATGGTATTTTCTATGGTCTGACTGATTTGATGACAATTGCACAAGATGATAAGACCTCATTCACTTGGGAGATGATAAAAGATTTCTCTTTATATAAAAAGACTGTTTACAAACAAAAGCTATAAAAGAGGAAAGGTTATTAATAGAAATAGATGATGATGCTGGCTTATCACCTGTATTGTATACCTACAACTCCACCTCTTCTGAGCAAATGTAAAATTTGTCTACATAACAATTAGTGAAAAAAGCAAAACTGACATTCCCAATATTTTTCTTAATTACTTGAACAAATATATTTCTTTGAAATGAAGTTAAGCAAAATGTGCTTGTGTAGAGTTCTTGATAATAGAGGACTCCTAATCTAATGTTTTTACTTATGCCCTACTAATTATCCTCCTTGATCAAAAGAGAAATGGTGTTCTTTTCAATACTTTTATGCAGCAGTGATGTCTACACATCCAATTCATCTTGGATATTGTTTAAAATATGTTACTCTGTATCATCTCTAGGTTTGGCTAGGCAGTCAGATACCTTGGAATTTCTTATAATGTAAGCAGGAGATCTGGGAGCCATTCCAGCTGGGGCCAAAATAACATGACGGATGTTAAAGTCCAACAAATGTAAAAGTCAGCATTCTGCTAAATAAAATCATAACCATTCTAACATACCTGCTAGCTCCTTCCTACTAAAGGAATTACCCAACATTCTTATAAAAACTGTTTTACATTCTTAAACACTTTTAAGCTAAAACTTACTTTTGCTGTAAATACATCCTTATACAGTACTGTATATACATAAAATAAAAAATTAAATTGAAACACTCACCAATAATGATATGTATAATTAATTAATGATGATGATAAGCTGTGCCATACTGAAGCACAATGACTAAGATGATGTTAATGTACTCCACAGCAAAAAAAACAAAAAAATGTTATTTTCATTAGTAAAATAAATTTTTGAATATACTTACCCGATGATCATGTAGCTGTCAACTCTGTTGCCCGACAGAAACCCACGGTCGGGATACGCCAGCGATCGCTATACAGGTGGGGGTGTACACAATAGCGCCATCTGTGAGTAGGTACTCAAGTACTTCTTGTCAACAAGAACTCAATTTTCTCCTCGGTCCACTGGTTCTCTATGGGGAGGAAGGGCGGGTCCTTAAATTCATGATCATCGGGTAAGTATATTCAAAAATTTATTTTACTAATGAAAATAACATTTTTCAATATTAATCTTACCCGATGATCATGTAGCTGATTCACACCCAGGGTGGTGGGTGGAGACCAGCATACATGTTAACAAAGAAGCTAAGTATCCCGTATCTTATTTTAGCCGTTATTCAAAATAACAAACATAAAATAAATAAGTACCTGGTAAGGAAGTCGACTCGAACCATTACTCTGCCTTTTTAAGTACGTCTTCCTTACTGAGCCTAGCGATCCTCTTAGGATGCTGAGCGACTCCTAGGTGCTGAAGTATTAAGGGCTGCAACCCATACTAAAGGACCTCATCACAACCTCTAATCTAGGCGCTTCTCAAGAAAGAATTTGACCACCCGCCAAATCAACCAGGATGCGGAAGGCTTCTTAGCCTTCCGGACAACCCAGAAATATTTCAAGAGAAAGATTAAAAAGGTTCTGGAATTAGGGAATTGTAGTGGTGGAGCCCCCACCACTACTGCACTCGTTGCTACGAATGGTCCCAGAGTGTAGCAGTTCTCGTAAAGAGACTGGACATTCTTAAGATAAAAGACGCGAACACTGATTAGCTTTTCCAAAAGGTTGCGTCGAAAATATTTTGCAGAGATCTATTTTATTAAAAGGTCACGGAAGTTGTGATAGCTCTAACTTCGTGTGTCCTTACCTTCAGCCAAGCTTGGTCTTCCTCATTCAGAAGGGAATGAGCTTCTCGTATTAACAGTCTGAAAATAATAGGATAAAGAATTCTCTGACATAGGCAAAGATGAATTCTTAACTGAACACCATAAAGCTTCAGACGGGCCTCATAAAGGTTTTTAAAATAGAACTTAAGAGCTCTACAGGACATAATACTCTTACTAGTTCATTTCCAACCATATCGATAAGTTTGGAATAACGAACGATATTGGTCAAGGCCGAGAAGGCAGCTCGTGTTTGGCTAGAAAACCAAGATGTAGAACATGTAGCCGTTTCGGATGAAAATCCGATGTTCTTGCTGAAGGCATGAATCTCACTGACTCTTTTAGCTGGTAAAGCATATCAGGAAAAGAGTCTTAAAGGTGAGATCTTTCAGGGAGGCTGATTGAAGTGGTTCGAACCTGTCTAACATAAGGAATCTTAGAACCACGTCTAAATTCCAACCAGGTGTAACCAAACGACGCTCCTTCGTGGTCTCAAAAGACATAAGGAGGTCCTGTAGATCTTTATTGTTAAAAAGATCTAAGCCTCTGTGACGGAAGACTGATGCCAACATGCTTCTGTAACCCTTGAAAGTGGGAGCTGAAAGAGATCGCTCTTTTCTCAGATATAAGAGGAAGTCAGCTATTTGAGTTACAGAGGTACTGGTCGAGGATACGGATACTGACTTGCACCCGTTTAGGAAGATTCCTCACTTCGATTGGTAGACTCTAAGGGTGGATGTTCTCCTTGCTCTAACAATCGCTCTGGTTGCCTCCTTCGAAAAACCTCTAGTTCTCGAGAGTCTTTCGATACTCTGAAGGCAGTGAGACGAAGAGCGTGGAGGCCTTGGAGTACCTTCTTACGCGTGGCAGACGTAGCAGGTCCACCCTTAGGGGAAGAGTTCTGGGAACGTCTACTAGCCATCGAAGTACCTCGGTAAGTTATTCTCTCGCGGGCCAGAGGGAAGCAACTAGTGTCAACTTTGTCCCAACGTGAGAGGCGAACTTCTGCAGTACCTTGTTGACAAACTAGAACGGAGGGAATGCATATAGATCTAGATGAGACTAATCTAGTAGAAAGGCATCTAAAAGAACCACTGCTGGGTCTGTTGAGAGCCTCTTGGACATCGAGGTTGCGAAGAGATCAATGGTTGGATGGCCCCAGGTGACCCAAAGTCTCTTGCATACATCTCTGTGGAGGGTCCAATATGTTGGAATTATTGTCCCATCCTACTGAGACAAACTGCTAAGACATTCAAGTTGCCTTGGAAGAAATTTGTTACTAGTGAAAAGTCTAGACCTGTTGAACAGGAGAGGAGGTCACTAGCGAACTTGCACCATGTCAGAGAGTAGGTCCCTCCTTGCTAGGAGATGAACATCAAAGCAGGGAGTTGTCCGTGTTGACCTCCATTACTTTGTCTTGAAGGAGAGACCTGAAGCTTTTCCAGGTCAGACTTACTGCCAGAAGCTTCTTGCAGTTAAAATGCATTGTCCTTTGACGCGAGTTCCATAATCCCGAGCATTCCCTACCGCCTAAGGTCGCACCCCAGCCTACGTCCGATGCGTCTGAGAAGAGAACGTGGTTGGGAGTCTGAACAGTCAGGGGAAGACCCTATAAAAGGTTGATAAAGTCCTTTCCTCAGGTTAGACCAGACTTATCTTCCGGAAACCGGGATCGAGACCGCTTCTAGCGTCTTGTCCTTTTCCAGTGAAGAGCTAGATGAAACCGAAGAGGACGGAGGTGTAGTCTTCCAAGTGATACCAAATGCACCACGGATGACAGTGTCCTAACCAGACTCATCCACAGCCTGACAGGGCCGTATTCCTTCTTCAGCATCTTCTGGATGTATAGCAGGGCTGGGGATTGATCTTCTTGTTCAGCCATGTCTTCATCAGAGGGTTCCTCATCCGAAACTGATGAGGAAACTGCAACGGAGTGGGCAACGTCTGACTCGCTGAATCCGGTCGCACTGGTGGATGCGTGACGGAGCCGGACACAAGATCATGGTACTGCTGCACAGTCTGTGAACTGTCAACCATGGGGAAGCGAGGAAGTACAGCGACAACCCGAAACTGTCTAGACTGTCTGGGTAGTACAGACAACCCCTTATCGGGTTGCTGAGGTTGCCGCACTGCGTCACAACAAGTCACCTCTGCTGGTTGTTGAACGTCTTCCCAGTGACACACTGAACGTCCTCAACCACCTCCGAGAATAGCATAACATCAACGTGCGACTGGCAACCCACACTGGGTCGCACCGGTGGAGGAACCATCTCAACTGGCGGACGTGAGTAGGATACCTCAGCGTCAACAGGGCGTACAACCAACCGGTAGGAAGGTCGTTGGCAAGAAGGGTCTTCTCCGTAAAAAAATCCTCTATCAAGGACTAAGCTTGGACTGCATGTCTTGCAACAAAGCCCAAGGTCTATGGGAGCAGGTGTGGCAACAGACGGGGTTAGCGACTGAAGCGGAACCATTTACCCTCCCTGGAAGCATGTTATGCTTAAATAAAAGTCCATAGGAGGCTAAGCAGCTTAAGGCTCCTCTCCAAATGACAGAGTCCTCAAGGGAATATCAGAAGGAGGGAGAACAGCACTTTCTCATCTACAGGAACCATATCCGAGAAAAGCTAGGTTCTCTCAGTGAGGGTTTCACTGGTGCAAAAGCAGCAGACCAGAAGGCAACGTTATGAAACTGCTTGACAGTCTGTGAACTGTCAAAAACTGAACTGTCAACCACAACAGGAGCGTGAGGACATACAGCACTGGTGTATAAGTAGCAGACCAGAATGCAACGTCATGTAACTGTATGACAGTCTGTGAGTTGGCAACAACCAAAGTTGTGTGGGGAAGCCTCAACTCCTGACTGACTAGTTTGCTGCTGGCGAGTGGCGGTAACCACAGTGTGTTGCGGAAGCTGACACACCGTGTCAAAACACGGCAGTTTGTGGTAGCTCACGCACGGCAACGGAGTGCTCTGTGTGTGGGAGTCATCATACATCTGGCAGGGTTGACTGTGCATGGGTGGAGGAGCTCTCACAACAAGAGTGTGAGAGCAGGAAGCCATGCCGGGCGCACAACCGTGGGAGGTGTAGGCCCACGGGTGCATCGTCAACCTTCTCCGCAGTCGGAGTGTGGGAGCTGGCAACAACAAAAGCAGAGTGCTGGTGCGTGGGAGGGGCTGCGGTGGGTTGAGGAGCATGCGGTATGGTATGCGGAGCATGCTGTAAGGTATGCGGCTCATGCTGCATGGTATGCGGAGCATGCTGTAAGGTATGCAGAGCATGCTGCATGGGCTGCGGAGAATGCCGCATAGTGCTGGAACCCGGCAGCTCTACAGAACCTTCCCACTGCTGATGCGGTAGCTCACGCATGTTAGCAGATGGTGCAGCAAGAACATGCGACTGGCAGGGTGGACTGCGCATCGGTGGTGGAGCTCTCACAGGTGGAGGGTGGGAGCAGGCAGCCGCAGTATCTGCTGAGCGCACAACCTCGGCGGGTTGTAGGTTAACAGGTGCATTGTCAACCTTCCAGCACGATACTCCTGCATGAAGGAGCAAGCTGAGACTGTATAGTCTGCAGCATGGACCACTAGGGTCTATGAAAGACAACAACAAACGGAGCTACTGTCCGTTGTGACTGAGGGTCTAAAACAGCTGGTGCGGCAACAGACGGAGTTACTGCCTGTTGCGGTACCACCTTGCCTCTCTTGGGAGGTGTGCAGTTGTCGTACTGCAGCGAGTCCGAACTGACCCAGTGGCTACACCTAGGCCGTTGGACTTGCGCGGAAGGGACCGACTTGCACTTAAAAGCTGCAAGATTTGGTCCATGGTTTCTGCGAGAAACCTCTTCCGCAGACGAGGAATAAATGGGCTCTCTCGTCTTTGTGTGGGTGGGGTGATCACGTCGGCAACGTGTGTAGATACACCCGAAACCACGGAGGGAAACGTCTGTTCGTCGATCAAGGCCTGTGGAACCCATAAGTCCTTCGACATTACTTCTCCCCTGGGCTTGGGAGCTTGTAAGAGGTATCGGACTAGGTGAACAACTGGCACGAACAGACGAACCCTCGAACGCAACACTGTAACACTTTGCGCATATCACTTTATCCCTTTTGATTTTCTGTTTGCACTTATTTCACTGAACTCGAAACTTTAAGTGGTTTGTACCTGAAACACGCAATCCTATCCTTCATTAAAAGGTAGTAATTGCGAAAACAGTATTACAATGTAACAGAAAAACATAATGAAAGATAAAGAATTCAGTGGCTGGAAAAGAGACTAAACACTAGATCAAATAAACTACGTTTAAAATCTCTCACCGCATAAAGCCTGGGAACAAGAATAAAACTCTAGAAACGTTTTACCTTCTTCCCCTATAGCGACTAGGAAGAAGAGCAAAAAACGAGAACAACGTTACCCGCTTGAACGAAACGTTTATCCTCCTCTCTCTCCCTCCGTCTCTATATCTCTCTCTCTCTCTCTCTTGACTTAAAACCTGAGAGATGAGCCCAATTATATATATCGTTAAAACATATTATTTGTTAAAGGAAAAAACTGAAAGGTTTCCCAAATAAAAAGTTCCTTTATTAGAATTAAAACCATTTAAGCTAAGAAAGAATGAACGAAACGCTAGAATCGGTTTACTCTTACTGCAACGTGAAACCGTGAAATACTCTCTCTCTATCGTAACGATAGAGCGCAAGTTGAACGTTCTGAACGTCAACAACTGCGGAGACTAAACAAAACGTTAGTTCAACTTTGAAAACAGTACGAGACTATCAAAGAAATTCTTTCAAAAACATTAAAATTAAAATAGCATAAATTCTTAACAGGAAAAACGATATGACGGGCTCAATGTTAATTAACTTCGGTTCCAAGTAAGGACCGCCTACTATTAGGAAAGGTCGCATATAAACAAACATAAAAATTAATTTTTATAAGTTTATAATAAATGGAAAGTTAATCGAAGAGGCCTATAAATGGCGGAGAGATATAAAATAAATCTATAACTTTGTTAAGCAAAATTACCAAAAACCTAAACACACTTCCGTCTAAGGGAAGGGTGGGTCATAAAAAGTGAAAGAGAGTCTATACTCTCTTCGACACCAACACTTCCGTCTAAGGGAAGGGTCGGCCATTTAAAAGTGAAAGAGAGTCCATACTCTCTTCGTCACCATAATAAAATCTATCCAAAACGAGTTCAAGTTTTGAAATGAAGATAAAACCCCTGCATAGCGAAAGCTCAAAACTGGAATAGTGTACTTCACCAAAAAGTTGTGAAAACAAATCCAGTTAGGGACGGCGTATTAGTAGGTCTTGCCGGAGGCACGACAGAGGAAAAATTGAGTTCTTGTTGACAAGAAATACTTGAGTACCTACTAACAGATGGCGCTGTTGTGTACACCCCCACCTGTATAGCGATCGCTGGCGTATCCCGACCGTGGGTTTCTGTCGGGCAACAGAGTTGACAGCTACATGGTCATCGGGTAAGATTAATATTGAAAAAACATTACTACTCTTCTGAAGGCACTAATTCAGCAGGCACTTTGTCTGGTGGTGCAATATCATTGTTATAGTCCAGTAAAGTAACTTCTATTTCTGATGAGGGAGTAGTACCCGTATCGTTTTTTTTTTTTTTTACAGAAAAGGAACATATTGATCAGAAATTGCTGACGCTAGCTTATTTCATGCAAAAAGATGTCCTTCTCAAATTCCATGATTCTATTAATTGGTCCCAATCTCCAGCCATTGTCTGAAGTTCTTTTTTGTTTTTTTCTAGAGTTGAGAGGCGTTCTAGTGTTAAGCTGACTTCCACTTGTTACCCTAGATCTTCATGCTCTTCTTCGTCCTCACTTACGAACTTTGTCATCTCCATCAGATCTTCATTCGTTAACAGATCCGAGCGGCCCTCGACCAGGTCATTTATGTTGACGGTAGTCATATCTGTGAAGCCATCCACAACAAGCAATTTTGCCAGTCTAAATGCCTCATCTACTGGTGGATTTTGTCAGGGGAGAATCTTTTATAGTCAACTGACCATTTCAGCCAGATGATATCATCCACATCCATAAACTCAATTAGATGTTATACAGAGTTCCGAGTATGAAGTGCTTTGAAGGAACAAATAGTGCCTTGGGCTGAATCAGCAGTCATGTTTGGCAGTAAAAATTCTACCTGTACACCCTCGTAATACAGGTCGATCGTGTGGCCTCCAGCATTATTCATTACTATTATAATTACTTGCTAAGCTAGAATCCTAGTCGGCAAAGCAGGATGCTATAAGCCCAGGGGCCCAACAGGGAAAATAGCCCAGTGAGGAAAGGAAACAAGGAAAAATAAAATATTTTAAGAACAGTAACATTAAAATAAATATTTCATAATGAACTATAAAAACTTTAACAAAGCAAGAGGAAGAGAAATTTGATAGAATAGTGCACTCCAGTGTACGTTCAAACAAGAGAAGAACAACTTTAAAATTAAACCTTTTTTGTCAAAATAAAGCTTGACTTTGGGGATGAAGTACTGGTGAAACCTATACGATATCAGTACTTTCGTTATCTATAGCTTTTGGTTGCTCATCCAATGCATTGGCAATTGATTATCATTTTTGTTTCTAAGGGTTCTTGGGTTTTTGGACTTATAAGAGCTAGCTTTATCATAAAGCCCACATCATTTCCAGACATTATACGTGTGAGGCAATCTTTGTAAGACTTGTATCCTACATAAAGTTTGTGAAGGCATACGTTTCCGAAAGAGACCAGTCACATCAGGTTGCTTCTCAGAGTGAAGAAATAGAAAAGAATTGACCCTAGGGATGTGAATGGCTGGGTTCTGAGTCTTCTCTTTGAACTCTGACATAAAGGAATAGGAGACTTTCTTCCAACTCTCAATATGAGATACAGAGCATGACAATCTATGGATTTCACTAACTTGGATAATGGATGGGAACATCTTCACGTACACTTCAGCTACCAGTTCCGTGCAGGAACACTCTCATAGGGTTGGCTTTCCTTTAAAATCTATCAAACCAGCCCTATCATTAAATCTGAATGGTTTCGTGGAAGATGCCATAGATGGTCCTGGTTCTAAGTTGTCATAACCACCATCTGTATACTTGCCATAGAGCTTCCTGGATTTAACCTTTTCCCATATGGTATTGGTATCTAGTGCAATGATGTTCTTCCTATGACTACTTATCCAAACGGGTAATACTGGCTCCATTCTTACTATGGACTTATTGCAGTTAGTTACAACCCTTTTTGTTATATTTTTAAAAGTCGCACTTGCCAATGTTTTTATATAGTATTCATTTTGTCCTTCTTGATGTAGCAACTGGTAGATTTGTTGATGTCCAACATTCGCATAGCTTCTACCTTTTTTAAGGATGTCTAATAAGCATCTTATTCTGATATTTGGGTTCACTATTATTTTTATTATCCTTATTATTATCATTATTATTATTATTATAATTATTATTATTATTACTACCCAAGCTACAAACCTAGTTGGAAAAGCAAGATGCTATAAGCCCAAGGGCTCCAATAGGAAAAAATAGCCCAGCGAGGAAAGGAAATAAGGATATAAATAAATGATGAGAACAAATTAACAATAAATCATTCTAAAAACAGTAACAACATCAAAACAGATATGTCATATATAAACCATTAACAACGTCAAAACAGATATGTCATATGTAAACTATAAAAAGACTCATGTCAGCCTGGTCAACATAAAAAACATTTGTTGCAACTTTGAACTTTTGAAATTTTACTGATTTAACTACCCGATTAGGAAGATCATTCCACAACTTGGTCACAGCTGGAATAAAACTTCTAGAATACTTTGTAGTATTGAGCCTCATGATGGAGAAGGCCTGGCTGTTAGAATTAACTGCCAGCCTAGTATTACGAACAGAATAGAATTGTCCAGGGAGATCTGAATGTAATGGATGGTCAGAGTTATGAAAAATCTTATGCAACATGCATAATGAACTAATTGAACGACGGTGCCAAAGATTAATATCTAGACCAGGAATAAGAAATTTAATACACCGTAAGTTTCTGTCCAACAAATTAAGATGAGAATCAGCAGCTGAATACCAGATAGGAGAACAATACTCAAAGCAAGGTAAAATGAAAGAATTAAAACACTTCTTCAGAATAGATTGATCACCGAAAATCTTGACTTTCTCAATAAGCCAATTTTTTTTGCAACTGAAGAAGACACAGACCTAATGTATTTCTCAAAAGTAAATTTGCTGTCGAGAATTACACCTAAAATTTTAAAAGTCATACAAATTTAAAGAAACATTAAAAACATTATCAATACTGAGATCCGGATGTTGAGGAGCCACCGTCCTTGACCTACTTACAATAATAATTTGAGTTTTGTTTGGATTCAACTTCATACCCCATAATTTGCACAATGCACTAATTGTAGCTAGATCTCTATTAAGAGATTCAGCAACCCCAGATCTACATTCAGGAGATGGAACTGATGCAAAGAGAGTAGTATCATCTGCATATGCAACAAACTCGTTTTCTAGGCCAAACCGCATGTCATGTGTATATAGCATGAAAAGTAATGGGCCAAGAACACTACCCTGTGGAACACCGGATATCACATTCCTATATTCACTATGGTGCCCATCAACAACAACTCTTTGAGATCTATAACTTAAAAAATCAATAATAATGCTAAGAAACGACCCACCCACTCCCAACTGTTCAAGTTTGAAAACAAGGGGCTCATGATTAACACGGTCAAAGGCAGCACTAAAATCAAGGCCAATCATACGAACTTCCTGACCACAATCAAGGAATTTCTGTACAATATTAGAGATTGTAAGAAGGGCATCACATGCTCCAAGGCCTTTACAAAAACTAAATTGCAAACTAGGGAATAGATGATTACCTTCAGTAAACCTATTTAGAGGTTTTTCCAGAAGACGTTCAAAAACTTTAGATAATATGGGAGTCATGGAAATTGGGCGGTAATCAGTTGGACTTGAGCTACCACAAACACATTTACATAGAGGAGTAACATTACCAATGCTCCAAGTGCTAAAAGCTCCTCTTCTTGCTAACTTGCGCAAAATAACATAACTTTGTAGCTAAGAAATCTGCAGTCTTTATAAAAAAAAACAAAGGAAATATACCATTTGGGTCTACACCTCCATAAGCATCAAGGTCCATCAACAGAGCTTTAATTTCACGAGATCGAAAAGTTAAACTAGTTAGTTTAGCCTTAGGAAAACAGGAATAAGGAAGTTCAAGTTTTTCATTACCCTGTTTACTGTCAAAAACATCAGCCAAAAGGGTTGCCTTTTCCTTTGGACAGTGAGTGACTGAACCATCTAGTTTAAGTAAAGGAGGAACTGTTGCATCTACACCAGAAAGTGCCTTAGAAGGAACAGAAGGATTTACTGGCATCATACGCTTTGAAAGCTATTCTCAATTTTAGTAAAAAATGTATAAAAATACATACACAATACAGATAAAGATGCAGAGCTATGTCGCATACATATGCACAGAAGCAAATTGGATAGAATGGGATGCTGAATGGTGCAGTTTGCTTGAGATTGATATAGCAATCCAACAGCCAATCAGTGGCCAAGATACTGATCAGAGTGCTCCCATTGATTGTGCTCCCTCTACCACCCAGTAGCATACCTTGTACATTATCAACTGAGCAAGCTAAGCTACTTTCCTGACACTTTCCGAGTTTCATTTTTCATATAGATGTGCGATCTTTTGAGTCACCTTCAGTACACAACACATTTTCTTCTTCTAGACAAACTAAACAAACTGAATACATTGCATTCTTGTTACTGAACCAAATTTCTGTATTTATCCTTATCCTTATTACTATACAGTAATTTACTTTATTAATTTCTAAGTCCCAAAATTACCCTATCTAACAAGAAAAATCTGAAAAATCAATACAATCCTCTGCCACTAGAAACCTAAATCATAAATAGGAGTCAGTGCTATAGATTTACAGGCAATATAGCTATAGAACAACAATGGTCAAAGGGCATGATAGGTGAACCGCTATATGGAGAAGGATTACTACACTCTAAAATCCTTGTTAAAATTCATAGGAGTATGAACAATGCTCAGCTAAATGCAGAGACCCCTCATAGTGGTAAGCAATGGAAGGTAATGAAACCACTTTAAAAATATTATACAAGAAAATATTGTCAAATAATTTAATCCTAGTAATAAAAAAAAATCTAAAATGTACAGCAAGAAAACAAAAACATGTTCAATATTAGTAATCGCCAAGTTGGACTACAGGTGGTTCTTGACCAAACAAACTTGAACCAAATTTTATAGAAAATCTGCTTAGGTTAGTATGCGAAGCAAGAGAAAGGGTGTGATGAAATGAGTGCAAATATGTAAAAAAAAAAAAAAAAGGAAATAAAAGGATATATTGATAAGAAAAGAATATAAAAGCTAAATAAATATTTAGATAAAATATGAAATGACAAATTCGTAGATAATTTGTATTTTTCCTAACTATACAAACCTTAGCTATTTAATAGGGGTATTACTTTCGGCGTAGCTGAAATGACGAACCATTTATTTTTAACGAGGGTTAACTACCCACACCGCTAGTTAGCGGGGGTAAGGAGGGTAGCTTGCTATTTCATTAAATCTGATTGTGGGTTACTATAACCTACGTGCATGACATTACACTCCCCACAGTTGAAAGGCATTTGCTATTTTCTGGACTATTCTCCTAACTTCATCAGATCTTCTTTCAAGACTTCTACATCTTCTGAGTTTAGTGTTGTCGGCAAATTTGGCTCTTCTACTAGTTAATCTTAAATATATATCATTAATGTACATCAGAAATAGCAATGGTCCAAAAACAGATTCTTAAAGTACTCCACTGGTAAAAGCGGCCCACTCTGAAGGTTCTCCATTGATTACAACTCTCTGTTTTCTCTTTGTTAGCCAATCTTCGATCCATTCAGCTGGCTCATCCATCATAGTGTTCTAATTTTGACCATTAATTTTTTATGAGGAACTTTGTCATAAGCCTTTTAGAAGTCTAGGTAAATCTATATGATGTCTTTTGCCCTGCATTTGTCATAAATACTAAACATGTGAAAAATTCCAAAAGATTTGTCACACATGGTCTCTTTTGTCTAAAACCAAGTTGGCTGTCTATCAGGAGATTGTTTTTCTCTATATGATCTACTAGATTCGATTCAAAAACTTTGCATGGCACTGAAGTTAGACACACAGGTCTGTAGTTGCCACATTTTTCTTTTGGTCCCTTCTTGTAGATTGGAGGCACATTGCCTAGTTTCCATCTTTTGGTGCTTATTTTTCGTTGGCTATCTTTCCAAACATTTTGTAAAAGTGTGGGGTTATTCTTTCTTCTAGCTCTATAATCTCTCTTAGATGAATATCATCTAGACCTGGTACCGTAGACATGCCGTGTCCTTTTATTTGATTTTTGACATCATCTATTGTAAAGGTGATTTTATTTAATGGTCGTGGCCCTTCATATTTGATAGCTAGTTTGGGGAAGGTCATTGATTCTTCCCAAGTGAATACAGTTGGGAAATATGCATTCACCAGTTTCGCTTTTTCCAAATCATTTGGAATAAGGTTACCCTCCATCTCTCAATGGGCCAATGTTGTTTTTGATTGTTCTTCTACTGTTTGCATATGCAAAAAATTCTTTTGGGTTTTCTTTACTAGCTGAAGCCACTCTTTTCTCTTCATTGATCCTAACCTTTCTAGCTAGCTTATTTAATTTTTGGCTTAACTTTTTGTGCTCAGAAATTTCATGAATTGAAGGCTGTGGACCCATTGATTCATGTTTCCTGTCTCTACTTCTTATTGGATTGGACATTTCTCTGTTGAACCACTTACATTGTGGAGTTCCATTTGGTAAAATTTTTCTATGCAGTATATATTTAGCCCTTTTTTATATATTTCCACAAAGGAGTCTCGTTTTGTATCTATGTTCCCTGTTTAGTCGTATTCTAAATTCTTGGTGTATTCCTATAGTTTTCCCAGTTATTCCATCTAGTTAAGCTTTTTTATAATTTTCCTATCTTTTAAATAAGGAATATTTACCAGAAAATTAACTATTCTTTGGTCAATTTTGACAATACTTTTGCCTACTGAAAGACTGGATTTTTCTGTTGTTAGCACAATATCTAGTATGTTGTTTCCCCTAGTTGGTTTATAAACTCACTAATGGAGGAATTAATTATTGATAAATTCTAGTAGCCTATGTCCCTCTGTGTTTGATACAGAATTCATAGTGTCACAGTTTACTGCTGCATTGAAGTCTCCCATTAGGACAGCTAGCTTATTGTTAACTTCTTGTCCAAGTTGTCTATACAGCTCTTCATCTTGTTCTTATGTTTGATGTGGTGGTCTGTATATTTTTCCTATGGTGTTGATATCTGCACCTGTCTCTTCACATTCGGTTTCTAATTTAATTTCTATGGGGTAAGTGATTTTTAACATATAGCATTATCCCTCTACCTTTTTTGATAAGGCAATCCTTCTTGAAAAGCTTGAAACCTAGGATTTCATATTCTCCGATAAAATCCTTTGTTTTTTATTTTCTTGAATCTAGGTTTCGGTAATGCCTGACATCTACTTCCTCACTAACTATCATTGACCTGAAGTTTTCTTTTTTATCTCTGACTGACTGAGCATTGAATTGTGCCACTCTATGGAAATTTTCTATCTTTTTTCTCTTTCTCTGTGGCTTTGCTAGATTCCTTGATTTACTATTGTTTTAGTTTTATTTTTATCTGTATTATCTAAGTTTTCACCCAAATTTCCTGTTTTTGGAGGACTTTCTAAGGGTCTACTTTGTTCTTTTGACTAATTCTCTCTTACCGAAGAAAGTGTCCCAAAGATCTATAAATTTAACTTTCTGTTTCTGGCATATTGTCTGAAGAGGCAGACATTGAGTCTTGGGAGAATACCTATAACTATAGTGTTATTGGTCTTGTTTCTAGCCATTTCTACATTTTTTTTCTAGCTGTTTAACCAAAGGTTTGATTTGGCTAGCCGTATCCTTTCTTATGAATAGGTCATTTCCAGTTGTCTCAACAATAACAGTGGTCTACTTGTTCTCTGCTTTAGTTTTACTAGCTACTTCTTTTATCTTCTGTGCATTGGCACCTGGATAGGACCTGACCTTTCTTCTCTTTTTGAGGCTGAGGTGCTCCCCTAGGTCCTTTACCATAGGCTCTCCAGTTACCTCTCATCTTCCTTTTCTTCTGCTAGGGGGGTGAATCTGTTTTTGGTGGCAGTTACATTTCTGGGCTGTTGTTTAGTCTTCTTGGCCTTAGCTACCCTTCACTATTGGGTTTCATGAACTCTCTGCTTTTGTTGGTTATTTCCTCTCAAGGTTCTGTCCTTGATTTGACTTTATTTTGTATTTCTTGGATACTAATCCCATTTTCTACCACATTTATGACTTCTTTGTTCCTCATTTCTAACTGTTGGAACTTGGACATGATCTCTATCAATTGTTTCCTTAGTTCTTGGTTTTCATTTTTCATTTTTATTTTATTTCCTGTTCCTACTGACAGAACAGGCATACACAATTACGATATATGTTTACAGAGCACCCTTCTTTGAAGTCTGCACACCATTTGTTAATTGGGCATTTTGCACATTTGTACTTCAACTTCAGTTTCTCACTCATGATTAATTTCTCTATGACGTTGTCTAATGCGTATACAGTATTTGGAAATCTCGGCTAATAACTTCTATAACTATCAGCTTTGTGACCACTAGTGTAAAAAGTGGGGGTGGCTGATAGTTACTGACCTGCTGCTGCATCCACTTAATCATGGCCGACCTTCCTTCTTTTCTGTCCCTACCTCCCGAAGTGCTCCCAAACCAACAGTTAAATCTCCTCAAAGTTTGGCTGTTCCTAACGTGGCGCAGCTCTCAACTAAGCAGCACAAGGCAGAAGCCTGTTTTCTTGCCAGGATTGACAGCAGAAGGCTAGCAATTACTGGGATTTCCAGATATCCAAGAACAGCCAGACACTTAGGTACTACCGAGTATTACCAAGAAGCAGCAACGGGGTTTTTTAGTTGGCCAGGACTCCATCAAGGCACCAAAGCTATGTCAACCTCATCAGCAGTTGAGGCTATTTCACTAGAGGTTGGTCACAGGAAATGGTCAGCTATTAAATATTAGGAATGTGCTTTATGGGGCACTAATAGCACTATTAAATTCTTGCGTCCCCTGTCACACTGGGATTCCTCTGTCTCAGTCTTTCGAAACCTGTGAGAGAGTTCCTAGCGTTGTCTTAGAGGTTCCAAAGCCTCTGCCCTCACACGAGGTGGCTGTCAGCTCCTTAATGTCTACAGTATATGTGCATAGGCTAATTACAAATAGCTATCATATCTAAATATCTAATGCTTTTTATCATGTTCTTTTTTAATTTTTTTTTTACTTAATTTTTTTCTATCTATGCCAGGAGAGATTGAAAGTTGAGAGTTTGGATGAAAGGGTTGAGAAAGAGAGAAAAAATTAAATATGAAAATGTAGAAGAGTTAATAGTGATCCGGTCCTAGTCTGGATGCTCAGAGCTGGTCTTAGCAGCAAGGTTAAACCTACCGGGTTGAAAAAAACCTCCCCGAAACCATCACCCCTCCCTTCACATTGCACAAGCTCTCTCACTTCAACAAAGTGCCAGGCCATCAAAAAAGAGAGAGAGGGAGAGAGAGAGAGAGAGAGAGAGAGAGAGAGAGAGAGAGAGAGAGGGAGAGAGAGAGAGAGGGAGAGAGAGAGAGAGGGAGAGAGAGAGAGAGGGAGAGAGGGAGAGAGAGAGAGAGAGAGAGAGAGAGGGAGAGAGAGAGGAGAGAGAGAGAGAGAGAGAGAGAGAGAGAGAGAGAGAGAGAGAGAGAGAGAGAGAGAGAGAGAGAGAGAGAGAGACGTAAATTCAAATTCTATTGGAGAAAACTGACAACTGTTAGGGATTGACGACGAGGATCACCCCTCGGAGTAACTGGACATCAGTGGTTATGACTCCACAAGTCGGGGAGGTCTACTGGATAAACCTGCCAGTCATAATTATGAGTGTGGGCCGAGGAACGCACACGTTAGGGCATGCGTTTTAGCACTCGCTGGTTAAAGACTCTACTTGAAGAGTTCAAACTTGTGCTCAATCCTGGATCTTACAAGGTGCTTTAGAATGATGTACGTAATGGTGAGGTGTAATAACCCACCTATTCAACCACTAGCAGGCTGAGCACATGCCAGGGATTTAGAAAGGTTAATCACCCTACACGAGCGTTCAAAATTTATGCATTCTGGTGAGCACGTGTGGCCATGCCAGAGTATTTGAAGAAAGACATGCACATACTCCGAAGAACTACCATACTCAGATAAGACTGAGCGGTCAGGCAAGTCGTACGTTTACCTTGAGCAATAGCGTGCGTTTAGGTTAGAGTCCTGCGTTTCCCTTGACCGCACGCCGAGTGCATTGAGAGATATTATTATTATTAAAATTATTATTATTATTATTATTATCATTATTCACTAAGCTACAACCCTAGTTGGAAAAGCAGAATGCTATAAGCAAAGGGGCTCCAACTGGGAAAATAGCCCAGTGAGGAAAGGAAACAAGGAAAAATAAAATATCTTGAGAAGAGTAACAACATTAGAAAAAATATCTCCTATATAAACTATAATAACCTTAACAAAATGAGAGGAAGAGAAATAGGATAGAATAGTGTGCCTAAGTGTACCCTCAAGCAAGAGAACTCTAATCCAAGACAGTGGAAGACCATGGTACAGAGGCTATGGCACTCCTCAAGACAAGAGAACAATGGTTTGATTTTGAAGTGTTATTCTCCTAGAAGAGCTGCTTATCTCATTGAATGAAAAAATACAAGCATTAATTTTAGCATTAAGGGGCGAGACTAACGACTTCTGCTTGGAATTTTGGAAATTCAAATTATTGCATTTTTGGCTTGGAGAATGTCTATAAATTATGTTTCAAATAGTACTTTTAACAAAAACAACCTATTTTATCGCTAAAACATACCTTTCTTATATTTACGTAAGCGCATCTGGTCCCTTACCCAACCCTTTTCGGACCAAAGTACATATTTATTTACATTTTCTTCATGAGTTTGAGGGAAAGATGTTTACATTAGTTTCCCATAAACAATTTTCTCCAACACACCGAAGGCTCTTGGTTTCTATGCTTCTTGATAGCATCTTAAGGTAAACTTTAAATGCAAGTTTATTTAAGTTATATTCACATATTTCCTTGTTTGCTCATTCATATATTTACAATTTTTAGGTTATGGTTATGTTCAAAGATGCACTAAGTGTCAAGACACAATAACTAAATATGAATAAAGTGCAAACTTTCTCCAGAAAGTATGCTAATGAGAATACAGTATATTGTACGAGCAACATTTTAGTCATGTGTGGGCATTTTGTACATGTAACATATATATTTTATTAAAATTATCATCATTACTTTCTAAGTTACAACCATAGTTGGAAAAGCAGGATGCAATACGACCAAGGGCTCCAACAATCTTACATATTTAAATTATAAACTTAGAAAAAACCAAAGGAAGAGAAAAAGATAGAAAAGTGTGTCGGAGTGTACCCTAAAGCTACTGAACTCTACCCAAAAGATAGTGAAAGAACAATGGTAAAGATGCTAAGGCTCTACCCAAGACTAGAGAACATTGGTTTGATTTTGGAGTGTCCTTCTCCTAGAAGAGCTGCTTACCATAGCTAAGGAGTCTCTTCTACCCTTACCCAGAGTAAAGTAGCCACTAAATAACTACAGTGCAGTAGTTAATCCCTTGTTCAAAGAATTGTATTTGAAGAAAGACATGCACATACTCCGAAGAGATAGCATACTCAGATATGAGCGAGCGTTCAGGCGAGTCGTATGTTTACCTTGAGCAAACGCTAGGCACATTTGATAATAGCATGTGTTAAGCTAAGTTCAGTGTTCCCATGAGCGCACGCAGAGTGCCATGAGAGATATGTTAGCATTAAGGGGCGCGACTAACGACCTCTACTTGGAATTTTGGAAATTCAGATGACTGGTATTGCATTTTTGGCTAAGAGAATGTCTATAAATTGTTTCAAATATGACAAATTCGTAGATAATTTGTATTTTTCCTAACTATACAAACCTTAGCTATTTAATACAGGTATTACTTTGGGGTATAGCTAAAATGACGAGCCATTGATTTTTAACGAGAGTTAACTACCCATACCATTAGTTAGAAATATATAAGTTTGTTTAAATAGCTAAGATTTGTATACTGTAGTTAGGAAAGATACAAATTATTTACAAATATGTCATTTGTTCCGTAACTGGAATACAAACCACGCTATTTAATAGGGGTGACTCACCCATTAGGAAGGGTGGACGTCCCAGCTAATCTGGCTTTTGGCTTTACCCAGGGGCTCCTTATCTGAGTATATCGGTACTCAAAAAATAAGGAGTCCCTGCACCTCACTAAAACCTTGCCTCGCAACATCTGCAGCCTACGCAAGCTGTGTGTTGAGGTATGTAGAAGTGTGACTGTCCTGGTAAAGTTCTTTAGAAGGAGAAACTGTGTAACTAGGACTTTCCCAATACCATATCGTCAGGGTATGGGGACACAACAGTATTAGTCTTAATACTAGGTACACAAGGGAGCATGGTTTACCTGCAGTGGTTTGAGGTCAGCTATGTAGAGAACCCAGGATGCTGCTTTCCCCAAGAGAGGGGAGAATGAAGAAAAGAATAAGGGCCAGTCAAACCTTTTCATTCACGCAGACTAAAACCTGGTAAAAATGCCCTCAACTTTCTGCTACTTGTCCAATAAGGAGCTTGAGGTTTTAAACTAGCTGTTGTGCAGCCACCACAGGACCGATAGAGAACGTATCGAGTCTCCTGTGGGTCACGTCTTGCAGGTAGTGGGATGTGAATGTGGTCTGACGATTACACACCCCAGCTTGAAGAACCTGCGCCACTGAGAAGTTTCTCTTGAATGCCAGGGACGTAGCTACGCCCCTGACATCATGAGCTCTGGGGCGACATGAAGGAGGAGGGTCTGGATTCAGTGCATAGTCTATGACCTTGCAAATCCATGCTGAGATGGTGTTCTTGGTGAGCTTCCTCTTGGTCCTTCCTGTGCTGATGAATAGTGCAGGCACACGAGGGCGGGCTGCGGCTGTTCTCTTAAGATACAGCATCAAACTCCTCACTGGGCATAGTAAGAGATGGTCTGGGTCATCTGTTACTGTACGGAGACTAAACATCCGGAAGGAGTCGAATCGTGGATCCGCTACTATCGGGTTCTGAGTCTTAGCAATAAACTTAGGGATGAAGCTGAAAGTTACCTCTCCCCATCCCCTTGAATGGGCGATGTCGTATGAGAGACAATGGAGTTCACTGACTTGCTTGGGCGAAGCCAAAGATAGCAGGAACACCGTCTTCTAAGTCAGGTGGCGATCGGTTGCCTGGCGTAATGGTTCATAGGGAGGTCTCTTGAGAGACCTGAGAACTCGAACCACGTTCCATGAGGAGGTCTCACTTCTGACTGGGGGCATGTAAGTACATAACTCCGTATGAGTAAGGAAAGTTCCAGCGATGAAGAAATGTCCATTCCTTTCAGTCTGAAAGTGAGGCTTAAGGCTGAGAGATAGCCTTTTACTGCCGAGACTGACAGGCGCATTTCTTCACGCAAATGTACGAGGATCTCCGCTATTGCTGGAATAATGGCATCGAGTGGAGAGATACCCCTTCCACGACACCAACCACAAAAGAATTTTCACTTTGCCTGGTAGACTGCTGCAGATGTATTACACAGGTATCTAGACATCCTAGTCGCGACTTGAGAAAATCCTCTCTGAGAGAGATGCTGGATAGTCTCCAGGCGTGAAGTCATAGCGAAGCTACGGCTTTGTGGAATATGTTGACATGTGGTTGTTTGAGTAGATTGTGTCGTGGAGGGAGTTCTCTTGGGGGCTCCGTTAGAAGCTGCAGAAGGTCCGGAAACCATTCTGCGTAATGCCATAGCGAAGCTATGAGGGTCATTGAAAGACTGACCGATGTTCTGGTCTTGTGAGTACCCTCGTCATCTGACAGAACGGGGGAAAGGCGTAAAGGTCAATGTTGTCCCACCGTTGTTGTAAAGCATCTTGCCAGAGAACCTTGGGATCTGGGAACAATACAGCAGGAGCCTGAAGTTCAGGGCCGTTGCGAAGAGGTCCACAGTCGGAGAACCCCACAAAGTCAGGACTTTGTTGGCTACTAGATGATCCAAAGACCACTCGGTACTCACTATCTGAGATGCTCTGCTCAGGTTGTCGGCGAGCAATTTCCTTTGGCCCAGAATGAAGCATGCCGATAGTGGTATCGAGTGGATTTCGGCCCATCTCAGTATCTCTACTGCTAAATGGGATAGCTGCTGAGAAAAAGTACCTCCTTGTTTGTTGATGTAAACCACTACTGTGGTGTTGTCGCTCATCACCACCACTGAGTGGCCCTCCAGGAACTGTTGGAACTGTTGATAGGCCAGAAAGGTGGCCTTCATCTCTAGGAAATTTATGTGGAGGTACTTTTCTCACTCTGACCAGAGGTCTGAGGTCGTGTAGTGCAGCACGTCAGCCTCCCACTCTTTTTTGGATGCTTCTGAGAACAGCATCAAATCTGGGGGAGGACGAGAAGGTCCACTCCCTTTCGTAGGTTCTCGTCTGTCACCCACCACTGGAGGTCCGTCAGATTCACTGATCCCATGGGGATGCGGATGTCCGGGGAATCGCGAGTTTGATTCCACCGGGACTTGAGTTGCCACTGGAGGGATCTCATCCTGCGGCGACCATTGGGAACTAGACGGGCCAGCGATGGAAGGTGACCGAGGAGACGTAACCACGTTTGGGATGGAAGTTCTTCTTGTCTGAGAAAGGGTCTTGCGACCTTTCTCAGCCTTGCTATCCTGTCGTCTGATGGGAAGGCCTTGTGGAGATTATTGTCTATGATCATGCCTAAGTATACCAGTCTCTGTGTAGGAAGCAGAGAAGACTTCTCGAGATTTACCATGATCCCCAGATCCTGCCAAAGTCTCAGAAGTTTGTCTCGTGTTGAAGAAGGGTTGACACTGAGTCTGCTAGGATTAGCCAGTCATCCAGATAACGGAGGAGACGGATGCTAATCCTGAGTGCCCAAGATGATACTAAGGCAAACACTCTCTTGAAAACTTGGGGTCCTGTGGAAAGACCGAAGCATAGCACCTTGAACTGGTATTTTCTGTTGTCTAGGCTAAATCTTAAGTACTGTACTTCCTTGAAGACAGATGGACTGGGATCCAGAAGTACGTGTCCTTTAGGTCCAGTGTACACATGAAGTCCTGAGGTCTTACTACTAGTCTGACCGTGTCTGCCGTCTCCATGCTTAACGTAGTTTGTTTGAAAAACTTGTTCAGAGCTGAGAGGTCGATGACTGGTCTCCAGCCTCCAGACGCCTTTCTTACAAAAAAGAGTCAACTGAAGAAGCCTGGGGACCCATCGAGGACCTCTCGGAGAGATCCCTTCTTCAATAGGGTATGGACGTCTGCCCGAAGGGCTTGCCCCCTTGCCGATCCCATGGCAAGGGAGTCTATTGACACTGGATTCCTGGTCAGGGGAGGTAGAGATGCTATGAACGGGATGTGATATCCTAGATGGATCACAGAGATTGTCCAGGAATCAGCCACGAGTTGCTTCCACCTGTCTGCGCAACTTTTTAGGCATCCCCCCCACTGGTGGAAACACGGGGAATGCCTATCCTAGCGATTGCGACCTTGGCTGCTCCCTCTAGGATTCTTTCCTCCTCTGGAGCTCTTTTTTGCCAGGGCTTATTAGACACCATTGTCTTCGGTGCTGGTTTTGTCGTTACGCTCTTGATTGGATGGGACTGCTGAGGTGCTGGAGGTTTATAGGGCTTAGTTGTTAAAACCCTATGTAGGAGGGAGTCTCCATGAGACTTCCTCAACCTCTCAGCAGCGAATTCCACGACCTTAGGCTTAAACAGATGGGCGCCCTCTAGGGAGGAATGTCTGAGCCTATTTATCTCGACGCTTGGGACCTGTTAGTGGAACCTCTCAGACACTGCATCTCGACGTTTCAAGATAGTGTTTGCCCATAAGTTCGAAACTTGGTGGGCAAGAAACTCGAATGTGCAAGTGCCTGAGAGTAAAAAGGTCTCCATTGCCTTCCTGGTACGCTCCTTGGAAAAATCCTCGGATTGTATCAGGATACCTAAGGTCCCTAACCAGATGTCCAGCCACGAAGTAGCTTGTATCGCATACTTAGTGACCTTTTCCTGGTTAAGGACTTCGGCCGCCGAGATCGAGACCTGCCGGCTGGAGAGTCTCTCAAGAGAGACTCCCCTGGTTATCTCATCCAGAGAATGGTTAAGTGGAAGAGCTGAACTGGGTTGCTCCAGGATCTCAAAGTACCTCCTTTGCTGTATGCGAGGAGGTGGGAGGAGCTTGTTCGTAGTTCGTAGTTTGCCTCCTCCAACCGTGCCGGTTGGAGGAGGCAAACTCGGAGGGCTGTTGGGTGATCTTGTCCCTGGTACTCTTCAACCCTTGAGACCAGGGCAGGGCTGCACTGGTCTTTGAGGGTTTCTGAGTGACGAAGACGCGGTCTAAGACCGTGTCTTTGCCCTCTCATGGGGGTATTGAGAAACCTCATTAGAGTCAGAACATGCATGAATGCATGTTCTGATTTTTGTTTGTCTCCTCCAAATGTTGGACTCACAGCGAAGTCTCCTTCTATCCCCAAGAGCTCTTCTTGGGGTGAGTCGCGGACATTCCTTGAGTGGCTGGCTGTCTCCGTTCTAGCCCTGGTGGAGGACTTTGGCAGAGTCTTGGAGTCTTTGGACTATTTCCAAGGAAGGAGGTAAGACTCCAACATCGAAAGCCTGAATGTCATGTCCCTACAGGTCTCAGATTGAGGGGAACTCTCCGCGTGAAGGGAGGTTTCCTCCAATGGTGTGATGGAAGAGTGTCTCTCCTCGCACAATTCCCTTGGTGAAGGATGGTCTTCATCCGACAGGGAGGGAGAGTATCTCTGGGGAGAAACTGGAGGGACTAGCCTTGATGGTCTACACGAAGTCAGCTTCACCCTCGGAGAAGTGACCTCGTCGGAAACTCCTCTTTTCCTCTTCAAAGGGGTAGAGGAAGCCATGGTTCCGTGTCTTGAGTCCAGAGCTATAGGTTGCTCTGATGAGCGGTCGGACAGGACAGGCTGGAATGCCTGTGTTACACCTCTGACTAAGGCACTGAACCAAGGCTGCTGACTGACAGATACACTGTCAGACAGATCCCCTGAAGGGAAAGGGAACGAAGGTTCCCTACGAGGAGTCACCATAATAGGTGGGTCTGCCTTAGAAGGCAGTTTAGGGATCCTGAACCCCTCTGCTTGTGCCTGTTTCCCTTCTCCCGCAAGGCTCTCTGAAATGCGTTTGCGGGGAGGGGAATGAGGCAATGGTGACCTTGCCGGGTGTAGATCATGCGCCCGTGCCTGTTGGTGCGCATGCGCGTGCGGGAGAATATTGGCGCATGAGGTTCAGGAGAATATTGGCGGGCGAGGCTCAGGAGAATATTGGCATGGGTGCGCAGGAAAATATTGGCACGAGCGTGGGCACGCGGGAGAGTATAGGCGTGTGTACGCAGGTGAAAGCTGACGCGCGTGCGCATGTCTCTGTGCGTGCGCGGGAGAGATTTGGCGCGCAGGTGAGAGCTGCATTGTGCCTGCTGTCTCACCTACAGAGTGTTTGTGCGCCGGAGAATAATGGCGCGCAGGCATTTGTTGACGGGCAGGTGAGTACTAGCATGTGGGAGCACGCTGGTGTGCATTAGAGAATTGGCGCGCAGGCTGGCGCACGGGAGATAATTGGCGCACAGGCTGGCGCTCAGGAGCGCTGATGTGTAGGAGAGCGCTGGCGCACAGGAGAACGCTGGCACGTAGGAGAGTAAGGGCGCGCAGGTGGGCACTGGCGCATAGGAGAGTAAGGGCGTGCAGGAGAGCGCTGGCGTGCAGGTGGGCGCGGGCGCGTAGATCGCTGGCGCGTAGGAGATCGCGGGCGCGTAGGAGATTGCGGGCGCGTAGATGATTGCGGGCGCGTAGGAGATCGCGGGCGCGTAGGCGTAGGAGATCGTGGGCGCGCAGGCGAGTGCAAGGGCGCTGTAGTGCGCTGGCGCGTGGGCGTCCCTTGGCATGAGAACAATGGTTTGATTTTGGAATGTCCTTCTAAAAGAGCTGCTTACCATAGCAAAAGTGTCTCTTCCACCTTTACCCAAAGGAAAGTAGCCACTGGATAACTACAGTGCAGTAGTTATTCCCTTTTTCGAAGAAGAATTGTTTGGTAATAGCAGTGTTGTTAGGTTTAGGTATATGAGGATAGTAGAATGTGGAGAGAATAAACCAGACTATTCGGCGTATGTGTAGGCTAATGAAAAATGAGCTGTAACCAGAGAGAGGGATCCAAAGTAGTACTGTCTGGCCAGTCAAAGGACCCAATACCCCTCTAGCGGTAGTATCTTAACGGGTGGCTGGTGACCCTGGTTCCCTGGATTTGAGGGAAGGGCCTCATCACTGCTTAGTAAGTATTATTATTATTGTTATTACTATTATTACTAGCTAAGCTACAACCCTAGTTGGTAAAGCAATATGCTATAAGCAGAAGGGTTTCAAATGGGAAAAATAGCAGGGAGGAAAGGAAATAAGGAAAAAAATAAACTACAAGAGAACAATTATAATGAATTTTTTTAAGAACACTAACAACATTAAAATAGTTCTTTCATATATAAATTATAAAAATTTAAAAAAAAACAGAGGAAGAGAAATGATAGAATAGTGTGCCCGAGTGTACCCTTAAGCAAAAAACCTCTAACCCAAGACAGTGGAAGACCACAGTACAGAGGCCATGGCACAACCCAAGACTTGAGACCAATTGTTGAGCATGCTCACTTGTTGCTAAGCAGGCTCAAGTCGCTAAAAAGCGAGCTGATTGCAGACCAAGTCTGGCAATCAGAGTTCCAATTCAGTACGTGAACAATGATTCAACAGCACTTGCTAGAAGACATGTTGTTCGAGAGTGCATGTATCCAAAGAAGGATACGATATTCCTTTGGGAAGGAGCTTGTTCCTTCCGATTTTGGAGAAGTCTTACTCAAGGTCAGCAAAGATGAGTCCTGCATTCACCTTGGGCCACCCGATTGAGTTGTAGGAGACAGGTTATCCTTAAGCATGTCTCAAACCCAAGGACAATGTCCCAAAAAGCTGTTGGCATCATTACCGTGAACAAGTGTCCAAGAGAACAGAATAAAATAATCTGGAAAGCAAAAACATGTCAAAATCTCCAGTCCATGGAAGACGTCTGTCTCCACTAACGGCTGCTATCAAAATTACCATAGCACTCGGTGATCTAGCAGAGGAGTGGGACTTTCCTGCTCCCAGCCAGGTAAATACCAGTCGCCTGTTTACAACTCGTAATAAAAGTTTTGACTGCCATATTCTCCAACTTCACTATTAGCTCTCCTATGTAAAGGACAAAAGTTTGTATTTGTACGGGAACAAACAGGATTCTCTGCTAGTTAAAACACAATATCATCTCTCCCTAATTCTTGTGTTAAATATTTTTGTTTTTGTTTTATGTATGAACTTCATTCACAATTAGCAAAGTCTTTATTATTTTTTAAATGCATTTTGTGCCAAAAACTATACAAACAGAATGTTGTTGAAAAATATTATATTCAAATATTGTATATAGAGAACTAAATTACAAGTACAGTAATAAGAAACAAAACATCTGTAAATCAAACCAAAAATAGCAAGTTGCTAAGAACTACTATTTAACACACATTTCAAAAGCAAAAGAATTATGAAATCACTAAAAACTGTTTCAAGAAATTGAAAGACCAGAAGAGATTGGGGATGGCGAGTTAAGGTAGTAGAGGAAAGACAAGGTAAGTATAGAAACTTTCTGATTCCACCTCCAAACAAGTGAAAGAAAATTTGATGAGTTGTTCACAAACTGTTGCTGAAGTTTGACTGAAAATATTATCATTATCAATCTTCTTAAAAACTGAATCAAAAATAAGAAAGGAAGAAGAAATGAAATATATACTGTATAATGAAATAAAATTAAATAAATTAATATCATAAATACTACACGAGTAATCCTATTTCAACTTTTCAAAAAGTCTGATAATCTCTAAATGCTGTTAACTAGTTAACAGACAAACATTTAGTTACCCAGTGAAGATTTGTGGGAATGTGCAAGTGCTAATCTCCTCAAGCCACCTGATCTATTTCTTCTCCAGGGGCATGGGGCATTTGGTGTTCAACATGTTGCTCAAATAGGCAATGTTGAAATAATGGAATTTTGTATAAACAAATATAAGTCGAGTATGAAAGAATAAAATAAAATATGTAGACAAAGAATGTTGGAAAAATGAAGATGATAAATTTTTAGAATGTATCTTATTATGTGACAAAAAAAAGTACAGTGCACCATCTGTGCACAGCAAAGGGGTTAACCTATCAAAATTGTCATGAACACATGTACTCCTTGACTTTTTGAGACCTTTACCAGTATTCATTTTTACTTTCACTTACTTTTGAAATTATATCTTCATGCATATGAAAGTAAGAGGATATGAAATTCAAATACTGTACTAGGGAGTGCAAAAGCACTACAGGTATCTGTATTTGATTCTGAAAAAGTTTTTAAAAATGTTAAGAAAGCAAATAAGAAAAAGAAGCCAAGGACAAGAAAAAAACCTAATGAGTAGGAGAAGAACAGAGTTGCATGTTATAATGATTTATTCTTACAAGTAACAAATTATATATTCTAGAGCATTACATATACCATGAGAATGAGGCAAAGTCAACAATAATATTACGAACACTAACAACCAGGACTTCAAGACTTGGTAGTGACTTAGAGGACTGGAATAGGATAAATTCTTTTAAAATAAACCCAATGAATTACATTGTATGACAATTCTCCTATCTTCTAAGCTGTATAAACAGTAGTGCTCTGCAGCAGGCAGTCAAGTGTGCTGGAATAGGTATAAATGTAGGTTTCATTTTGAGAGATGCAGGTCACATCTTTTGACTCCTCCCATTAAACAATGTCAATAGCAAATCTTTACCTTGTCATGAGGAAGCCTACAGAGAAAACAACTTGAAGCTTAAAATAATAAGCATTCAGAAAGATAGCGAAAAAACACAAAATATGAATTAATAAAAGAATCTTGACAATCATTGAACTAGGAGCCTAGAGCCAAGTGCCTTCATTTCAGCATAAACCATAAACCTCTGACTCTACCATTGATGTTTACTAATCCAAACTCAACACTATTGACTTGCAAATCATATTTCTATTAATTCACCAATGTTAAACAGTGATGTCAGAAGTGGGGATTAAAATAATGAAGATATACTAACAATCATTCCTTTCCATCAACAAAGAAAGACTCTTTTAACTCATTCCAATATACACCTTGATATAAATGTATGAATAAATACTCAGTAAAGTGTAAGGGGTGGATTTAACATAAAAAATAATTGTAGTATATGCAACATGAAGGAAATTCCAAAGCCTTTTCCTGCTCAACACCTGTTGATACATGGTGGACTTGGGCCTGACATATAAAAATGTCTTGGGGTCATCATTTACAAACAAATTTGAAAAATTATTCATAACATTACTTCTTTATGGCTGTGTTTACTGTAAGTAAAAAATCTGAAAGGTATTATTTGAAAACACATTATTCATCTTCGAAACCCCACTCCACCAATATTATTTCAATATTGCAGTAAAATACCCTATATATTGTGACAAGACCTGTAAAAAAATATCTCACATTGAGATGTCTTGGATATCTTACAATAAACAATTTGAAAAAAAAAATTGGTCTCTTCTCTTTTTGGTAATGAAAAGAAATTGGTCTATCTTCCTTTATGGTAATGAAAAAATTAATCATAATTTATAAATGAATTACTTTATAGTATAGCAAAAATAAACATTACCCCGTATGTATGTAAAGGTCTTTTTATAAGCTAAATTTAATGAACCTGAAACCATTATCATAGAAACAGGATTTGGAAAAATGCTAAAAACTACAACAACTTTTCAAAATAATTTGTATTTTCCTGAGTTATCTAAATTGGGGTAAGCTCTGGCACACCTTTTTATGACCAGATAGAAGAATTCTTGTGGGTATGGCATCATTGTATGGATGTGCTAAGTAACCATCAGCACTTCAATGATATAATGCCAACGTATACAGAGCCTCTTTGACTTTTTGGTCGGGACTTGCGGGTTGGTAGAGACAGGCAATTTAAGTAAATAAGGTTTTCTTTAGCTAAGAGAAATAAAAATTATTTTCAAAATTTGCAGTTTGTTCCTAGACAAATACAAACCATCATCATTTAAATTATGGTCTTCCTTAGGTGGGAGGAAGTCCCAAACAACAAAAATAGGGCACCTATCTGACCCTTGACCAATAGTAGGTCATGACCAGCTCTGATAAGAGGCAAGGGCATGCATATAACGCCTCAAGAATGCCTCATGTGACATAAAGGTTAACAACAGCATCACTGCCCGACAAAAGAGGAAATTTAATTTGGGCCATTTAAGAATATGTACTGTATATAATTGAAAGATAAATTTCACAAACATGACCCACAGAGGTGTACTGACCTGCTCAAATGTCCATCAGTGTTGATACTTCCACAGGAGGGAGAGTCAAAAGAGAGGAAGGTTCCAATCATTCAGCTCTTAAAACACCCATTTCCCGAAGTAACTAATGTTGCAACACAATGCTAACTGTCCTGCAGAAGCATAAAATTTACACCAACTGTTGGGCAGCCACTACAGGACCTAGAGAGAATGTATCTAAGGACTTGTGAGAGCAATCTTTCAAATACTTAATTTACTTTACTTTGATGGCTGCTTTTCCGGTCCCATACAGCTGGGGAACCCAACTCTCTACAGGACCTTCACTGTCATTTTAACTTGTTCGTTCAGAGTATTTAACGTTTCATGTCGTGTATTATTCATTTACTGTTAAATCGTCACTGTGAGCAGTAAAGGTAGTGTGCATTTTCCAGATTTCTGCTTTAAGTACCTGTGCTACTGAATGGTTCTTGCATAATGCTAGGGTTGTAGCAATGCCATGGATATCATATGCTTTGGGAAGGACCCTGGTACACCTCCCAAAGATTTATAAGCTCTGATAATAGTCTCACATATTCAAAAAGAAATAGTGTTCTTGGTTACTCTTTTTCTTTTGTCTGGTACTGACAAACGGGTTGGAGATACCAGGACGGCAAGGCAAAGTCCTCCATAAATAAAGTTGGACTGCTCTTACAAGATATAGTAGCATATTGTCCAAGTTTTCAGTTACCTCCTTAGTGATGAAATGGAGCTGTTGACTTGATTGTCATTAATAGATGGATTTTGGGTCTTGGCTATGAATTCAAGTAAAAAGGAGAATGATAGGTCTCTCCACCCGTTGGAGTGAGAGAGATAAAACAGATCATAAAGCTCACTCACCCACTTTGATGATGCTAGGGGTAGGAGGAATATTGTTTTTAGTGTCATGTCTCTATCTATGGCTTTACGGAGGGGTTCAAAAGGTAGCATCTTTAGGGACCTTAGAACTTTTATCACACTCCAAGTTGGGGAACTGATTTTGTGAGGAGTATAAGACTGCTCAAATCTTTTGATGAAGGCTGAAAGTTCACAATTATGGGAATAGTTGGCTTGAGTGGAACAATATTCCTTTCACGAAACCAATAACACAACAAGGACCACTTTGCCTGGTAGAATGTTGCGGAGAACTTGTGGAGGTATCCTGAAAGTTGCTTTGCAGTTGGCCTTAAAAAGCCCTTCTTTTGGAGGAGATGCTGGATAACCTCCAGCTACAAAGAGACAGGCAATGAACTGCTTTGTGGAACTTTATCATGCGAAGTTGTCGAAGACGGTTTGACCAGTCTGGAAGCTCTCTTGGCATTCTATAAGCAGACCTAGATGATGTGAATACCCTTCCACTCAAGGCCACTTTGGTGCTACTAAAATTCTCTCAAATTTTTGGATATTCTAATCTTGTTCAAAACCTGATGAATCGGGCAGAACAGGGGAAATGCGTAAATGTCAATACCATCCCAAGGATGTTGCAAGGCATCTTCCATTACTAATGCTGGGTGCAGAACTGGAGAACAATACACTGCTAGTTTGTGGTTAAGGTGTATAGCAAGCATATTGATGATTGGGGAACACAAAGTTAGAATTCAAAGACCATTCTAAGCCAACTACTGCCTCTAGTCTGCTCAGATTATCTTCTGTCACATACCTTTTCCCCCAGGATGAAATGGGCTGAGAGTTGAACAGAGTTCACCAAAGCCCAACGCTGAATCTGTACTGCCAGTTGGCAAAGGAGGTGAGGCACAGAGCCTCCTGGTTTGTTGATGTATGGCACTACAGTCATGTTGTCGCTCATCAACACTATTGAGTGACCTCTAACAATATTCTGGAAGTAAAGTAATACCAAGTATGTCACTTACATTTCCGAGTAGTATATGGAATGACTTGTCTTCCTGTCTATATTCCTGACACTTTTCCTTTTAAACATGGGCTCCCCACCTTTAGCGAGAACCATCCGAGAATAGGAGAAAGTCAGGAAGACGGCCATGTAGAGGTGTTTCGGCCAACAGATACTCCTCTTTAATCCACCAACAGATGTCTAGTTTTACATCCTATGGTATTCTCAACAGAGCAGGTGTAAGATCATATGATTGGAACCACTGGCTCTTCAAAAACCCATTGCACTGACTGAGATACATTCTCCTGAAGGGCACTAACTTTTCAAGAAAAGCTACGGATTCGAGGAGATTCTACCAAAGGTGAGCCTGAAGGATATACTTCTTGAGGAAAGGTACTGCAATTTTCTGAAGTCTCAGGATTCTATCTATGGTCGGATACATTCTGACTTGGACTGAGTATGTCCATGTCAAGGTACTGAAGACAATTCTGTGGTTCCAAACTCAACTTCTCGTAATTCAACTGGATCCCAGATCACGGAAATATCTGAATAAGTTCCCTGTGGCGGATCAGTTGAGCCTTTGAGTCCGCTAATAAGAGAAAGTCATCTAAGTAACGCTTAAGTCTGATCCACATGGCGTGTACTCAAGAGGAGATCAGAGTGAAAAGACAGGTGAAGACCTGTGGAGCTGCTGATAGACCATAGCACAGTGTATTGAACAGGTAAATTTTTCTTGGAAGGACAACCACAGAGACTTCCTTGATCTCGGGTGGACTGGGATGTGGAAGTGCATATCCTGCAGGTTTATGGACTACAGTCCTGGATAACTTTGCCTGGAGTTTCCATCTTGAACCAGTTCTAGCAGGAAAGGTCTATAATGGGTCTCTAACCCCCCATCAGTTTCTCAACTAGAAAGAGGTTGCTGATGAAACCTGGATATTCACCTAAGACTTCCTCAATGGCATTCTTTTCTCTCATCTTTTGCACTTCTTCTCAAAAGAGAAGATCTCTCTGGGATCCCATTGAATAGAAGGATGGGATCATTGGATTTTTTGTCTGAGGAGTGTGACAGTCCATGAACGGAGCACCTCTACCGCCCAGGGCTCTGCCCGTAGAACTGCCACCTCGTCCAATGAGTTTGCAGGCATCCCCCCTGATGACGTCAGGGATTACCGCTACGCCAAAAAGAAGATGAAGGTTCTGATTGCCTTTTGTATTGGTGAGCGTGGTCTGGTTCAGGTAGCAGACGACATTGGAGTGTCTGCTTTATTAGAGATGGTCTAGGCATGGATGGAGGAGGAGCAGACAGGTGTGATGCAGCTACTCTTCTGAAAAAGGAAGCTTGGCTAGAATTCTCCCCTTTCTCAACTACTGCAGTCACTTCCGCAGGTGGAAAAAAAAAGTGTCGGGTGGTCTATTAAACTGGTATTCCTTAGGGCTAATGTAACCTTGGCCATAATGTGATGGGCAAACTTGGAGGAAACGCCTCCCTGCTCTTGAAGACACAATTACCCGACATAAAAGCACATTGGTGGAGCAAGAACTCCAGGGCTTTTGCTCCAGATTGGATTATCTTCATAATGCTTTCAGACATCAGGATCCAAAAGGTTCTCAGACACTGCATAAAAAGATACTGCTCCTGACTAGTGGTCTGGCCAGGTATGCAAAACTTAAACTAATGGGACAGAGCAGGCGGAGGTAGTCTTGACGACCTACTCAATTTTATGGATTTATTTGCATCTAAATTTGCTAATTCAGAAAAGCTAGGGTGTTCTTAGCTTGGTTAGATAGGGGAAAGTCAAACTTATGATGGGCACTTTGAGCCTGGAAAGAACCTGTCAATGAGGCATTGTTTCCCCGCCACAGGAGCACAAGGGGCTTCACCAAGGCCGTTAAAAGGGCGAATGAGGCCCATTATATTCATAAAATTTTATGCTTCTCCCGAGTCCGGGGTTGGGACCTCCAGGGAAGTAACACCTGTCACTTCAAAGAGTTCTGCTCGAGTGGATGACTCTGGATAGTCATCTATCCCTATAAGATATGAAATGAAAGGCCTGGAGATGTAGGTCTAATGATGGACACTGGTTGGGTAGGTTCATGTTTAGGAATAAGCCTGACATATACTCAGAGGAGTGTGAAGGAGATCTGTTATAATCATAGTAATATTCTCTTCCTAGTGACACAGGCTCATAATCAGATGGTGGAGGAGGAGAGGGTTTTAGCTCCTTCTCGGCTGATGACCACTGAACCCTAGATTTTTGCAATCTGTAGTTACTTCAATAAACATCAATCATTCTATGCCTGTGTTATATATAAGCTGTCATAGAGGAGCTAGTATTCTTGCGATTATGTGCATGTGACACACGATACTGAGAGGCAGGAGGATCTACCTTCAGAAAAAGAGGATAAGGGTCCGTTCCTCGTTTCTTTCATTAGATGGAAGCCAAGGTTTAACCTCTAGGACTGCAATTCCACCTCATAATTCAGAGGTTCAGATCTGTGAATCACTGATAAGCAGTTTCCATGCTACAAGGAGGATACCGGAGAAGATTCTGCTTGAGAATTATGCATGCTTATAATGGCAGACACTTGTTAAGCAGGACACACAATGGTGGCAGTGCGTTTAGCTGGCATACCAACAGGAGAATGGGCAGCATGCACTAGGTCCCATATGTGTTCATGCGGATATACTTGCAGACGTTTCTCAAAAATTTTATAAGAAAGTGTACGCAGGCGTCGTTTGTGGAACTGCAAATGCAACACTAGATTAGCACAAACTGCTCATCTCTCTGTTTGGAAGATTTATAAGGAAAATGAGAGACTACTGTACAGTACTTCTTTATTTGGAGAAGCCGGCTCTGTGGAACCCTGTGGGGTACCAAGTAAGCTTACCAATTTTCAGCAAGAAGCTTGTTTCACTACATGTACTTCCCTCTTGCGGGAAGCTGTATTTGTAGGGCCCTTAGGGATTACAGGAAGAGCTTCTCCCTAATAAGATCTCAAGGGTGAATAATAGGAATCATCCAAAACCATAGGAGGTGTATGGGAGACACATTTCAGGCACTCGTAGAATAATGTGGCATAAGTTTTGGTGTACGTTATAGAGATACTTTTCTTACATGTAAAAGGGGAAACCTCTGGGAACAGTAAGGAATTTCCTTGGCCCCCACATCTGCCATAATCAACTGCTCGTAACTTGAAACAGTCGGAGATGAAGAATGAGTAAAGTTCTCAAACTCTAGAGATATCAAAGGCACTTTTACTTAGGCATTATCTTCAGTTTATAAAGTAGTAGAGGCTGTAGGGTCATGATCACTTATGGCATTCTCTAATAACAATAACAAAGGATCAGACAAGGTAAGCTTAGGGCTAGAAAATGAATGCTTCTACTTCTTTCCTCCTTTTGAGGATGAAGCTATTGGCAGAGCACTATCCCGATTAGATTTCTTCTTCCTGCAACTGTTATACTTTTGCCACCGGGAAGACATTCATTCATTGCAAATATCACAAGGGAGATCCATATCACATCTCTTTCCCCTACATATAGCACACAAGGGATGAGAATCAATTTCTACATGGCTCATGAAGATGCTGCAAGGATGACCTTCAAGACCATCGTTGATTCGTATAAACACAGATTTAACACTCATTCTGAGAAAAGAGTAAAGATTTCACACAAAGCACTCAGCGTAGTCGGTAAAAGACGACCATTCCTCATGACAACCAAGAACTAAATGGCTGTGTGTATGCTAGCATCATCTCACCAAAGCAATGGCGGGCATATGACACAACCATACAATGTTCCTATACCCACAAGACTTCTTCTGTCTGGTCGTAATGAAGTGCACCAGAGCTTACCCCAATTTAAATGACTAAGTTTGTATCCACACAAGAACAAATATATCTTTCAAGTATATGGCATTCACAAAACTTAGGGTCTGTGACTCTATCTTTAATGCTTGAGTGGATGTACACGAGGTTCTTACAAAGTGGTAAAATTTTCATGGTTAAAGCTCATTTTCATCATAGGTGGCAATAGCAATAGGTAAAGCAGGGACAATCATAGATACAGGGTAGACAAAAAGGGGCAATACAACCAATCCTCCACAATTATGGCACCTTTATAGTACAATGGCCTATATACTATACAAAGATTTTCCACTGTATGCACAGGCCATTGGACCATAACACCTGTCATATTGATGAAATGATATATTGTACGCAACATTGTCCCTACTTTAAAATTACCACTTATGCTACTATCTATTTATGTGAATGATAATACCTATGATTAAATTCTATAAAATGGGGAAGATGAGCTCAGCGAATGCCTTAAGTCTTGGTCCTACCAATTTCATAATATTATTAATGTTGACTTTGCCCTGTTCTCCTGACATTTGTATTGCTCTAATGTATAATCTATAACTTGTAAGGATATCTCATTAAAACACACAATTCTATTCTCTTGATGATTTAGTTTCCTTTTGTCCTTGTTCTATTTTTGCTTAGCTTTCTTAAAAATGTCTTTGGATTATTAAATTATTTAGTATAACGCATTCCATTATTTCTCTTATCCTTGTTCTATTTTAGCATTGATTTCTTAGAAATGTCTTTTGATCATTAAATTATTTAGTATACTACAAACTTCAACTTCAGTTTGTTACAAATTTACACCTAAGAAGTCTATGGCCTTTTATTTCCTTGATTTTTCTTTAATTTTTATCTTTTCAATTGATCAAAAAAAAAACCCATGATAATCAATACTTGTAATAAAACTGCGTCTGTTCTCCGGAGTTCATACTTTCCTCCAGAAATTACTTAATAATTATAAAATTAAAAGCAGATTTCCATACCTTCCATCTCACTTTCTTCATCCTCATGAGAAGTGTGAACAGGTTCTCTTAGCTCTTCATGTAGCTGGTCCATGAAATAGCGCAAAAACTCCTGAGAATCCTGCTGTGTATAGCCTCGGAACATTGGATACATCTATGAAAAAAATATCAATATGGTTAATTTTTGCTATAGCCTAAATTCTATAGATGGTCAAATAAGCAGCAATTTGAAAAAATTGAAAGTTATTTGTATTTTTCCTAACATATATAAACCTTGAGCTATTCAAAGGATTATGTTTCAGCGAAGCTGAAAAAATAGCGCTTGAGATCTTAAGCGAGGTAGCAATTACTCAACCACTAGTAGTGGGGGTGTGGGGGTAGTGAGGGGTAGTGGGGATTCCAGCTACCCTCCTCACACACACACCTGTGTATTCTTGCCACTATCGATTGCAGGCAGGACTTTGTAAGGGGGACAGGTGTTAGCAGGACAATTTGTATAAATACTGTAGCTCCAGGTTTGTATAAGCTGCGAAATATACAAATTACTTTCAAAATTGTCATTTATTTGACACTCATACAAACTCTACGCTATTTATAGGATAACTCCCCTTTTAGGAGGGTGGAAGTTCGACTACTAGCTTGGCCATTAACCCGGGGTTTTCCTGTACAGGCTTGTCCTGTTACTGAGAAATCCATGACACCTCGCTAAAATGATTGTGCAATGCACAGGTAGCAGCCTGGGGAACCTGTATGCATGTGATAACTAGCACTTGGACTATCTAGGTAAGATATTACGAGTTATAAATAGGAATGTTGGTATTGGCCATAGATGTATCTTAATACCCATCTTGCGGGGAGTATTGGGGACATAACAGTATTTTAAATCTATGCTAAGTTAAATAAGGGAAATGGTTATCATCTGCAGATAGGTGAGGCCAGCATGCAGAGTACCCATGGTGCAATGAACCAAGAGGGAAAAGATGAAGGAAAGAAAGAGCCAGTCATTACAATACATTCATCCCAGACTAATCCCAGGTAACCAATGCCCTCAACAATCTGCTACTTGTCCATCAAGGAGCCTGATATATACTTAACCACCTGTTGTGCAGCCTACACAAGACCAATGCAAAAGGTATCCATGCTCTTGTGGGTCACGTCTTACAAGTAGTTGGCTGTGAAGGTTGCTTAATACTTCCACACGCCTGCTTGCAGTACCTGCCCCACAGAGTAGTTGCCTTTAAACGTCAAGCACGTACTAATGCCCGACGTCGTGAGCTCTCGTTTGACAACCAGGAGTAGGGTCTGGATTCACTGCAAGGTCAATGACCCTGCAAATCCAAGCTGAAATAGTGTTCTTTGTGACACTCCTCTTGACACGCCCAGTACTGAAGAAGAGTGCTAACACTCGGGGGTGAGCTACTGCAGCGGGTTTAACCCCTTCCACACTGCTACGTATACATGTATGTGTTTTAACATATAGTAAGAAAGTGAAGTAATGAATAAGTCCACCTAAATTTTTGTTCCTAACAAAACAAAGCAGTTTTTATACATTGGGAGAGGTTTAAGGCAAGGTATTGTTTACCAGAGAATTAGTGAAGCTCCACCCACAATTCCTTTCTGCCAATAATTATCTGATGGATGTCGTCACATCTTCATATGAGGTATGGGGAGGGCTTTTTTTTAATATTTGGCCAGTGTTCCTCAAGAAGTCATTAATTCATGAAGGATTATCGTAGTTTTATGAGAACACAAGGCCTCTAGCCTGGAGGCAACAAGAGACACAGCCAATCCCCAAGTCAAAGGATCCAAGGAATCTGAGACCAATAGCTCTAGTATCCTGCATGGAAAAAACCAGAGAAAAAATAATTCTAAACAGAATGAAGTACAAAATTGGTCCCCCTACACAAACAGCTATATGCATATCAGGAGGGAATTGTAACCTCTGAATGCATTACTGACGTTCTGATCCGCATTAACCAAAAGAAGGCAACTATAGTCTTCATAGACTTTGAAAAAGCATTTGAGCTTGCCAGCCCAGCAGCAATGATGCAATCAGTAGCCAGAAAAGGAGTAAAAGGTCACTTACTGGCATGGACAAAGAACTATGTGCTAGGAAGACAAGCTAGAGTCAAATTCCAAGGAGTGATATCAGCATTTCATGACTTGGAAAATGGCCCACCATAAGGAGGGATTCTCAGCCCCCTCCTATTCAACCTCCTCATGGAAAACATAGCCTCTCTCCAACTCCCTGAAGGAGTAGAGATATTTATCTATACGGATGACATGTGTAATAGCTCGAGGACCAGTCAGAATGGTAAGAATGCAGAGAGCACTGAATGAGATCAATCAAAAGTCCAATGAGTTGGGACTAAAAATAAAAATAGGCAAAACCAAGGCAATGACAATTAAAGCCCCAAACCCCCTGCATCCACTCACAATAGGAATGGAACCCCTAAAGTGGGTGGACAGCTACACATACCTAGGAGTTGCAATAGACAAACGACTCACCTTCAAGGAGTAAATCAAGCATCTCAAAGATAAAGCAAATGCCAGACTGGCAGCCATGAGATACATGACTAAACTAAATGATGGAGCAAATGAGCATGTTCAAAAGAAGTACTATCTAGCCTGTTCCAGAACGCTAGTAGACTATGCCACTCCAACCCTCACCAACCTGACAAATACCCAAAAAGCCTCAGTAGAAGTAATTCAAAACATTGCCATGAGGCTCATGCTAGGAGCCCCTATATAGACAAGACTGTGCAACATAAGGATGGAAACTGGTCTGCCATCACTAGAAGACAGGATTGCACAGAGAAATGCATCCACAATTGCAAATATGTTCTTCTCAGACAGAGACTCGATAACAAAAATGAGAGTGCGAGAGGAACTATCAAAACACCCAGAGGTCCATACCCCAAAGCTCCTATGGCAAGGACCATAGCAATAAAATAAAGAGCCTGGTCTTAGCTGAGGATATTATGCAACTAAGCCCAGATTCAGGACAGGGCGCACAACACATCCCACCGTGGAAGAGAGAAGTGGCAACCTTCAGGTACACTAATCTTCCTAGGGCAAAGGTAGACTGCACAATGGAGGAACTTAGGAATGCAGCCCAGGCAGCAATCCAGATTGCGGAAACAGCAGGGGCGCAGACCTATTACAATGACGGTACTGTAGACCCTGGAAACCAGACAACGGGAGCTGCAGTATTTTCCAGTAATTTCACGGCCTGCTGGAGGACATCCAATAATGCCTCCACCATGCAGACAGAGCTTGTTGCAATAAAACAAGTACTGCAATATTCCACTAAAAATGAGGAAGGACCAGTAGTCATACATACTGACTCAAGATCCTCAATGCAAGCCTTGCAACAAGAAAAGAATAAAGAAAACAAGGGCCTGCGGGCTGATATCAAAGCACTACTATACTAGCACAATGAAACTCTGTAACTCTCATCTGGATTCCCAGTCACACTGGGATACCAGGGAACAAGAAGGCTGATGAACTAGCCAAAGCATCAGGCACATAAAAAGTGTACAGGTGCACATCCAGCCTGCAGTGCAACAAATTAAGAATAAAATAAAGCCACAGCTCAAAGAAAATCTAATCAAGGAGCTACACAAGTGGATAAGGAATGGCTCTCCCTCTGCCACATGGTACAAATGGGCCACGGAGCTAGAGCCTACCCCCATTGACAAATACACCCCAAGAGAGCAGGCTGTATGAATATACAGGCTCAGGTTGGGATACAAGGCAAACTGGGAAATCTTGGATAATAACCAAAGACCCTGCAAACATTGTGACGTCATACCACAACAGGCCCTCCTGCACTACCTACTAGAATGTAGGGAGACAACACAGCTGAGGGGCGACCTTCAAATGGACACCAACTTTCCACAAGCCTGGCAGACTGCAGCCACACGGGGAAAAGCAATTGTCGAAAACATAGTTAGACAAACAATTCTTTCAAGACTACCTCCACCAAGGTAACAACCTCTGAAATTCTCATCTATCCATCTCATCCCCTCACTGTAAGGCCCTATACACATCGTCCTCCGTATACTTCCATACCTACTCTGCTACTGAAATACTCGCCACAAGCCTGGCTGACTACAGCCACAACATAGTTACACAGACAATTCTTTCAAGACTACCTCCACCAAGGTAACAGCTTCAGAAATTCTCATCTATCCATCTCATCCCCTCACCATAAGGCCCTATACACATTGTCCTCTGTATACTTCCATAACTACTCTATTACTGAAATACTCCGCAGGGACCCTAGGGAGTAAAGGGTTGGACAACCCCACCTGCACCCTTTCTCTACTCTTCAAAGGCCTTACGTCCCCATTCTAACTAACACTATCCATGACATGATGGCCCTCTTCCACTACCACCATTATCCTTACCCTGTTCACATCTGTCTCTACAACTAAAAACATTTCAAATTTCCTTTTATTTAATCAACCAACCTTCCAAAAGAGCAAGGGAAAGGCCCGTGCCAACAAGAAGTGTTGGCTACAACACAAACCGACTGACCGACCGATGCGATTACGAGAGCAAGCACAAACACACACACAGAGAAAGATCTAGAATGATTCTGCATGTAAACTTATAATTATGGCTAAAATGAACTGTATGGTATATTGACGCTGATGTAATATTCATCATGAAAATATTTTGAATAAGTTAAGAAATTATATGATAAATACGCCATTCGTATGTACGTCATCTTTTGATACGGTTGCATGCAGGATTTTCAGATCAGCTGATCATAACCAAAGGTATACAAACTATTAAGTAATTCTTCATTGGTAAAATGCTTTCAAAATTGAAAAATAGAATACAAAAATGCAGTAATAGAGCATATGATATCCTATGAAACAAGATAATGAAATAATGATGAACGGTAAGAAAATATTGACAAAATATGATCGAGATTATTGCCAAATCATGACGCATCATAATAAATCTACGGAAATTTCACTTTTTGAGTTCGACATACATCGAAATCACTTGTGTGTCTCTCGGTCTCTATCTCTGTCGTAAGTTGACGACTACCTGAATTTGATTAGCTATCTTATAAGTTTTGTTCATTAATTAAACGATGAGACAAATAAAATTAGTTGATTTCGTAGAGAGAATTATTGAATAGAGAGAGACTAGAATCAAGAGAGAGATGGAGTGTAAAGGCATTGTGCGAATTAAATGTTTACTTTGTAGTTTTTATCGACATAACAAATCGCCCAGCACAGAACCTAAGCGCATGACTCATTTTTATGAGTAATTGCCACGTGCTGCTCTCCGGAACAAAGGAAGTCTTGCAAGAAACCGGTAACAATTACATCACCAGGACATCAAGCCTGATGAATAAAGTAAACATTACGTTCGAAGAAGGGACCAATAAAACAAAAACAATCACATGACGTGACGTAATTTGCCACACCTTATTATGGCTTACAAAAGATGCCTGCCAGGAAGCAGGACTGGCTCTTCCCTCATAAGCAATCACAGTGAAAGGTTCCCCCTTCTCTCACATCTTGGGGCGTGGCCCCCACACCAAGTGCCGACGTGATAAGTACTTAATTAACTTCAAGAAATGCGATTAAATTGGCCGCAACAAATAGGAGGGAACTCCAGTTGCAGATGCCCTTATGCCTTTCAACCGAGAGGTGGAAAAATAACTAACTCCTGCCCGAGATGAGGTACAGTAAAAGGAATTTTTCAACGGGTCCATTTGGATGACACCTATCTTAGAAAGAGTTCCCTTCCTGCCTGAATTGGGGACTCATGGATTCTGCAAACCCCAGCAAATAGAAGTTCCAGTCCACAGTTGCAAGCTCCAATCTTCTAGAGAATTAATTTTGTTACAGTTTTGTGTTTTTACTAATTCTGCAATGTATAAGAGATTTGTAAAATCGTTGTTTAATAAAGTTTACTTAGTAAAACGACGAAAACTAAACGCCATTTTACCTGCACCCACATCTCTTGAGGATCTTAAATGTAAAAGTAATAAATTGCTCTAAAGGATAATGTCAGTAACTACTCAGCGTAACTTAAAAATATAATAATTCAAAATATAAAAGACCTGAAGCTACAAGATAAAAATCATTCTGAATGTTATAAGATAAAGGTGATTCTTCCCCGAGTAGCTTCACAAAAGCCCTATGGAAGAGAGAGTCCTGGTGGGACTTCCTTCACCTCTCTCCAGCCTGCTCAACGTCCCTAGGCTCGAATAGCGAACTCTCGAGAGAGGAGTTCACGAGCCACGTGATCTCGGCGTTAGGGACCTGTTTTGGAATCTCTCGGATATCGAGTCCCTACGTTTGAGAATGGTATTACAGTAGCCCACAACTTTGATACTTGGTGGGGTAGGAACTCAGTGGTGCAGGTACCCGTGAGGAGGAAAATTTCCATAGCCTTCCTGGTACTTTGAAATCCTCAGTCTGTACCAAGATTCCAAAGGACCCCAACCATAGATCTGGCCACAAAGTAGCCTGCAGTGCATACTTCGCAACGTTCTCTTGATTGAAGATTTCTGTCACCGAGAACGCGACCTGATGGCTGGAGTCTCTCTCTAGAGAGTCCCCCTTAGTCAGCTCTTCTAGTGAGTGGTGGAGTGGAACAGCTAGTCGAGGCTCGTCCAAGGCCTCATAATACCTCCTTTGCTGGACACAAGGAAGTGGGAGGAGCTTGGCGGAGAAGCCCGAACGAAGGGAGGAGGAGAATTCGGAGACTGTAGGGTTATTTCAGTCCGGGCATTCTTCAGCCCCTGACACCAGAGCAAAGCAGCACTATAATTCGTGGGCTTCTGAGTTCCAAAGACACAGTCTAAGACTGTGTCTTTGCCCTCCTGGGGGCTATCTCTGGGTCCGAAAACCAATTGAGAACCCTCATCAGAGTTAGTAACTGCCAGAAGGTGCGTCAAGACTCTTTCTGTTCCTCCTCTGAAGTGAGACTGGCAGCGAGGTCAACTTCGTCCACCACCGAGAGCTCGTCTTGGGGTGGGCCGTGGTCGTCTCTGGGGTGATTGACTATTTTTGCGGGTCTGGAGATCCTTGAAGAGGACTTTGGCAATGTCTTGGAGTCTTTCGACTCCTTGCGAGGAAGGTCAGTCTCCAGTAAGGAAGGCTTGGATGGTTTGGCCTTCCTGGTTTCTTCCGGAAGTGGGGTGCTCTCGTCACGAAGGGAGTCTTCATCCGAAGGTGGAAGGGAGGAGACTGCAACATGTTCCTCGTTAGGTTCCCTTGGCTGAGATGGCAGTGAGCCAGGAGAGTGCGTGGAAGGAGAACCAGGGAGTTTTGGCCTTCTTGTTGATGGTCTCACAAGAGTTGGTTTCACCCTAGCGGATGAGATGGTATCTGGGACTCCTCTTTTTCTCTTCACGAAAGAGACAGCCGAAGTTCTTTGCAGAGCATCTCCTGGGGCCGAAGGATGTTGAAGGCTTGCGGAGGCTTCCACGGAGCGAGCTGAGCAGGCAGGCCTGGAAGCTTGCACCACTGCCCTAACGATGGCTCGGAACCAGGGCTGTTTGCTGATGCTGGTGCTGTCGCGAAGATCCCCAAAGGGAAGGGAACCGAAGGTTCCCTTTAAGGAGACTTCACTAGAACCATTGGATACAGTGGGTCCGCCTTGGGTGCGGGTACCTTTGGAATTTTAGATTCACTAGAAGTGACCTTTCCCTTTTTCCCTGGCAGTCACCCTGTAATGTGTTTGCGAGGAGGAGAATGAGGCAACGGAGACCTGTGGGATAAGACTCGGCCCTTCCTAGGTGAGAGGACTGAAGGTCTGGAGGGCAAGAACCTACCTTTCTGTTCCTGCTCCTTATCCTTATGGACACATACCTGTTCCTCCATCTGATGGTGAGACTTCCTGGAAGTTAATGGAGGATGAGGGAAGTCGACTTCTGTCCGAGCTTTTGTGATGTGGTGCATTCCTACCTGCTAGCGAGCGCATACTCGTCGCCGAGCATTGTCTAACCGGTGACGGTTGATGAGGAGAGCTTTGGGGTGTAGGCGCACGTTTGCGCGTTGGTGAGTGCCGACAAGCTGGTGATTGTTGCAGACCTGGCGAGCATTGCCGATACGGTGCAGGTTGACGCATCGGAGATCATTGAAACGTAGGCGGCGATTGACGAGATTGATGACCTTGGCAAAGCATTGCCCAATGATCTGTCGACGCGCACTGACACGGCCAACGCTGACGCTTGGGCGATTGCTGACGTGCAGAGTGTTTGTGTTGGCGAGAGACAACAGCGGAAACCTCCGGTGATTTTCACGAGGTTTGGCAATGGGCAGCAGTCGAGCGGCCTGGCGAACGATGATCCAAAGCATGCGTTACTTGGGGAAACGGTGCTTGGTGGGTGCCTGGTACGTTGGCAAGCGACGTGTTGGCCGACGATGGTCGGAGAGCGCACGACAAACGCGATCGTCAGGACGAGCAGGCGACACCCACGCAGGTGAATGACGTACAAGCAATTGGCTCGCGGGCAGACAGCGAGACAGAGAGTGAGGAGCAGTAGGGGGTCACGAACCTGGAGACAGAACAGGAGACGGACGAGCAGGAGGTCAGTGAGTCGAAGGTTGGCGCGTAACAGGATGATGAGCTGGAGAGAGGACGCCCTTCAGAAGGACGAATATCCTCTAAATGGAATCGTGAGCAATCCTCGGGCGAAGATCCTGAACCGAGGTTCGTGGACTAGGGGCAGCATTGTCAGAAGGTCGGGAACCAGATGATGTCGGACGAGAGGGATCCTCCTCCGAGGAGGGCAAAGAGGCGCCTCTTCACCGATGGCGAAGGAGCACCTCTCAGGTGAAGAGGAGGACGAGCACGTCGGAAACGACAGCCACAGAAATGCCCTCTAGGGGCCAGGGGGTCAGCGAGCTGACCGTCAGCGAGCTGACCGTCAGCAGCAGTCCTCCGAAGAGGAGTCTCTAAGAGTGAATTCCTTCGAGAGGGAAAAACACTCGCAGGAAAGACTGCTTCCCGCTCGAAGGATGTTCGGCAGGGGAGGAAGCCCAGTCTTCGGCATTGGCGGAAGAGGCAGAAACGTCGGCAGGCAGGGCAGCAGACGACACCTCCGATATCAAAACATCAATAAGGGCCAGAGGATCCACCTCCTATGTTGACCAACGCTGCGGGCTAGCACCACGGCAAAGAAGCTGCAGCAGGGCCTCCCTGGAGGGCGGACCCACTAACCCCTAGAACAGCCAAACCAGTACAATAGGAGAAAGAGTCAAGGACCCAACCCCCCCCCCCCCCAAAGGGAGAGGAGGGGGCTACTTCGCTAGGAGAAACATCACAGTCTCTCGAGGACCGAAGTTGTTCCGGGATTAAGCAGTCTGCGCTACTACTCGACAGTCTCCCGGAGGAGTCAGAACAAGCAGGGTCTTCGGAGGAAGGTCAGGAAGCGGAAGAAGAAGCCTTGGGTTTCTTCTGCTTCGAAGAAGCCTTCGAAGGAGAAGAGTCCCGCTTAAACTTCTTCTTTTGCCGTCACCCAAACGTTTCCCATTGAGAGGCAGACCAATCCCGACAATCAAAACACTTATTAGCCACATCACGCCGTTGATCTCTGCAGGTAGGGCAAAGGGTGTGAGGATCAGTGTCCTCGGCGGATATGAAGGTACCGCAGGGGCGGCCCTCAGGACCAGGGCAGTTACGCATGGCCAGCAGAAGTCAACACGCACACGAACTGGAAAGAAGAGCAAAAAGCATTGATAGCAGTCCAAAAATTTGCAAGGATGAAGAGCGGTAACGACAATTCACCATCCGAGCCAAAAGCTAAGTGAGCTCAATCACAGGTGTGTGAGTGGGAGGGGTAGCGAGCTAATCCACCATCCCCCCCAGCTAACTAGTGGGATGGGTAGTTAGCCCTCGCTAAATTTCAATGGCTCATCCTTTCAGCTTTGCTGAAAGTAATACCACTAATAAATAGAGCATATTTGTATTGCAGTTACGGAACAAAGGTCAGATAAGGAAGAGGACTCTCAGGAGGGCAGGGGCGGTGTTGCCCCGCTAGGGGAGGCAGTAACATCCCCGGAACCCCATTGTTGCCCTGGCATTAATTGGTTTACGCTTCTACTCAACCAACCCTCAAAAGGGATTGAGCAAGCAGAAGCTTCGAGAAGAGATCAGGAGGTTGAGGAAGAAGACAGAGGTTGATTTTCCGCCCTCGAGGTAGACCCGAAGAAGATGATTCCCTCTTGGTCTTCCTCTTGCGCCTCTGCCTAAACCTCTGCCACTGGGAGGCCGACCACTCCCTACACTCATTGCGAGTGTCATCCTGGTCACAATGTCGCCCCCTGCAGATAGGACATAAGGAATGAGGGTCGATCTTAAATGCAGATATGAAGGTCCTGCAAGCTCGACCTTCAGGCTCGGGGAAAAATCTGCATAGAGGCGCAGAAGAAACACACACACACCTGAAAGAGAGAATGGAATAAAGGCAATGGCTGAGTCGTAACGAGGAGTCGAGAGCAGACACATTCGTTCTCCTCTCAGCCAAAATCAAAAGTGGCAAGAACACACTGGTGAGCGAGTGAGAGGGATAGCTGGCAAACCACCTACCCCTAACTAGCGGTTGATTAACTGCCACCTCACTTAAAATCTTAATGGCTGGTCTTCAAGCTTTGCAGAAAGATAATCCTATAAATAGCGTAGGGTTTGTATGAGTGTCGGAACAATCACCAATTGTTTAATATGTAACAATCCAGAGTAAAACCCTTAGCAAAACAAGAATTCTTTTTCTTCTACTGATAACTAACCTGTTTAAAGCCATGGTAAAGTACAGAAGGAGTGACAAAACTCGGTCTTTTTCTGTGCCACATCTCTACCATAAGCCTTTGAAATGGTCGAGCTAGCCCAGGTGTCTTCCTATCAGTTCTTAAAAATGCTGGACACTCTATCATAAAATGGGCTAATGGCATGGAGTTGCTCATTGCTTGTAAAGCAGAGTTCATGTAACACGTAAGACCTAAGTTCCGAAGCCCAACAAGACCTGGAATACAAAGCCAAAACCTTATAACATTGAAATCATAAAAAAAGAAGAAACATATCACGTCAAACAATTTTCAACCATCGTAATATTGGTAATATACTTTAGAAAAAGAATGAACAAAGAAGTGTATGATAAGTAAACTAACTTGAAATTTAAAAGTAACAAACTTTAGGAAAATGGTCTCAATGACTAGAGAAAGTGATTGAAAGAAAGCTACATATGAAAATTAACCTTCAAGAGATGTAAATAGAATAAATGCTCATACATATGCAAAATCAAAAGGGAAAAACTACATGTAACTGGGGAAGTTTTTAAAAGCATAAATATGACAAATTTGGAAGTAATATGTATTTTTCCTAACGATACAAACCTTTAGTTATTTATATGAGTATTACTTACGGCGAAACTGAAAGGACGAGCCATTAGAAATTAGCGTGGGTTAACCACCCATACCGCTAGTTAGCGGGGGGTGGGGGGGTACTAGCTACCCCTCTCACTCACACACTTGTGACTGTACTTCACTTCTGCTTGGAGGTAGGACTTTAAGGGAGACTGGTATAAATAGCTACAGGTTTGTATCGTTTGGAAAAATACAAATTACTTCAAGATTTGTCATTTGTTCCGTAACTGGAATACATACCTACGCTATTTATAAGGGTTAACTTACCCATTAAGAGGGCGGATGTCCCTGCCAATCTGGGTTTTTGGCATTACTTGGGGATTCCTCTTCATGTGTGTTAACATAAAACAAGAAACCCTGACCTCTCTAAACCTTACTGTGCATGGTCTGCAGCCTACACAAGCTGTGTATTGAGATACTAGCAATGGGGCTCTCAAGGTAAGAGATCTTCCGAAACCTAGGAATCATCCGAGGTCACCAAGACATTCCCAATACTACCTCGCCAGGGTATGGAGACACAACAGTAATGACACAATACAGTACTAGGTTACACAAGAGAGCAATAGTTTACCTGCAGAGGTTGAGGTCAGCTGTGCAGAGGACCCTGGATGCTGATTTCCCAAGAGTGGGGTGGATAAAGAAAAGAAACGAGCCAGTCATTCCTTTTCATTCACTCAGACTAAAACCGGGTAACCAATGCCCTTAACCTCCTGCTACTTGACCATTAAGGAGCTTGAGGTATTAAACCAGTTGTTGTTCAGCCACCACAGAACCGATAGGAAACGTATCGAGTCTCCTGTGGGTTACGTCTTGCAGGTAGTGAGCGGTGAAGGTAATCTAACGCTTCAATATGCCCGCTTGTAGAACCTGAGCCTCAGAGCAGTTCCATTTGAAGGCCAGGGACCTAGCAATGCTCATGACGTCATGAACTCTGGTCGACGTGTTGGAGGAGGATCTGGATTTAATGCTAGGTGAATGACCTTGTGAATCCAAGCAGAAATGGTATTTTTAGTGATCCTTTTCTTAAACCTTCCTGTGCTGACGAAAAGCAATGGCACTCGGGGATGAGCTACAGCTGTTCTTTTGAGGTAGAGCCTCAAACTCCTTACTGGGCATAGTAACAGATGACCTGGGTCATCGATTACAGAACGAGGACTCGTAATCTGGAAGGAATCGAATCTACGATCCGCTACCCTCGTATTTTGAGTCTTAGCTACAAACTCAGGGAAGAAGCTGAAGCTTACCTCTCCCCATCCCCTTGAATGGGCGATGTCATACGAGAGACCGTGAAGTTCACTGACTCTTTTAACCGAAGCCAAAGCGAGTAGGAACACCGTTCTCAACTTTAGTTAGAGATCTGTTGCCTGTCGTAATGGTTCATAGGGAGGACCCTTCAGGGACTGAATAACTCAAACCATGTTCTAAGGAGCAGGTCTCACTTCTGACTGAGGACAGGTAAGTTCATAACTCAGTATGAGGAGCCAAAGTTCAAGCATATAAGAAATGTCTACTCCTTCCAGTCTAAAGGCAAGACTCAAGGCTGAGGGATAGCTTTTTACTGCCAAAACTGAGAGGAGCATTTCCTTCCACAGATACATGAAGAACTCTGTTATTGCTAGAATAGTGGCATTGAGTGAAGAGATAACCCTTCCACGACACTAACCACAGAAGATGTTCCACCTCCCCTGGTAGACTGAAGATGACAATCTTTGCAGATGTCCAGACATCCTTTTCGCAACTTGCTGCAAAAATTCTCTCTGAGTGAGGAGATGCTGGATAGTCTCCAGGCGTGAAGTCGTAGCAAAGCTATGGCTTTGTGATTAACGTTGATGTGTGGTTGTCTGAGTAGATCGAGTAATAGAGGAAGTTCTTTTGGAAGCTCCAACAGGAGTTGCAGAAGGTCTTGGAACCATTTTGCATGATGTCATAACAGAGCTATGAGGGTCATTGAAAGATTACCTGATGTTCTGGCCTTGCTGAGTACACTTCTCATCAGACAGAACGGATGAAAGATGTAAACGTCGATGTTGTCCCGCCGTTGTTGGAATGCATCTTGCCAGAGAGCCTTAGGGTCCGGGACTGGGAAGCAGTACAATGGAAGTATGAAATTCAGGGCCGTTGCGAAGAGATCGTCTGTCGGGGAACCCCACAATGTCAGGACTTTGTTGGCTACTACAAGATCCAAAAATTACTTGGAACCCACTATCTGAGTCACTCTGCTCAGGTTGTTCGCTAACACATTCCTTTTGCCAGGAATGAAGCGAACTGATCAGGACGAGTGGACTTTCGCCCATCTGAGTATTTCTACTGCTGGATGGGATAGGGACTGAGAAAAATTACCACCATGCTAGTTGATGTAAGCCACTACTGTGGTGTTGTTGCTCATCACCACCACTGAGTGGTCTGCCAGGAACTTATGGAACTGTTGAAGGGGCCAAGAGGACTGCTTTCATCTCTAAGAGATGTATGTGTTAGTACTTTTCAAACTCTGACCAAAGGCCTGAGGTTGTGTGGTGCAGCATGTGCCCCCCTCCCCGCTTTTGATGCATCTGAGAAAAGCATCAAGTCCGGGAGGGGGACGAGAAGGTCAACGCCCTTTAGCAGATTCTCATCTGCTACACACCACTCGAGGTGCATCTGTTCCTCTGGTAACATGGGGATCAGAATGTCTGGGGAATTGAAGGTCTGATTCCAGTTGGACTTTAGCTGCCATTAGAGAGATCGAATGCCATTAGAGAGATCGAATCGCGAGGCGGCCGTTGGGAACTACACAGGCCAGAGATGATAAGTGCCTGAGGAGATATAACCACTTATGGGCTGGGAGTTCTTCTCATCTTAGGAATGGTCTTGCAACCTTACTCAGCATCACTACCCTGTTGTCTGATGGGAAGGCTTTGTGCAGATTGGGGTCAATGATCATTCCCAGGTATAACAGTCATTGAGTAGAAAGCAGGGATGACTTCTAGAGGTTTGCCATGATCCCCAGATCTTGGCAAAGCCTCCGAATTATGTTTCAGTGCTGAAGAAGGGTTGCACCAAGTCTGCTAGGATCAGCCAGTCATCCAGATAACGAAGGAGAAGGATGCCAAACCTGTGAGCCCAGAATGACACAAGGGTGAACACACTCGTGAAGACCTGGGGTGCCGTGGAAAGACCGAAGCACAGCACCTTGAACTGATATTTCTTGTTGTCCAGACTGATTCTCAAACACTTCCTTGAAGATGGATGGATTGGGATATGGGAGTCTCCGTCATTTGGGTCCAGTGAGCACATGAAGTCCTGTGGTCTTACCTCTTGTCCTACTGTGTCTGCCGTCTCTATGCTGAATGAGGTTTGCTTGACGAAACTTGTTCTGAGCTGAGAGGTCAATGACTGGTCTCCAGCCTCCAGACACCTTTTTCACAAGAAAGAGTTGCCTGGAGAATGGGGAGTCATCGAGGACCTCTTGAAGAGCACCCTTCACCAACATGGTCTAGACTTCAGCCAGAAGGACCAGCCCCTCTGCAGATCCCATCACAAAGGAGCTCTTTGACACTGGATTCTTGATCAATAGAGGGAGAGATGAAATGAATGGGACGCAATACCCTGAACGAATCATGGAGATTGTCCAGGGTTCGGCCACGAGCTGCATCCACCTCCTCCAGCAGCGATGGAGGCATTCCCCCACTAGTGGACAAGCTGGGGGATTGCAAATCCTACCAATTGCGGCCACAGCCACCACATCTGGGGTGTTTCCCTCTATGGGAGGACTTGGAGCATTTCTTGTCCTTGGCAGGAGCTGGTGGTCTGTAGGGCCAAGATGTCAAGGACCTATGGAAGAAGAAGTCTTTGTGGAATTTCCTCTATCTCTCTGTAGCCTGCTCGACATCTCTCAGCTTGAACAAAGAGGAGCCCTCTAGAGAGAAGTTCCAGAGTCTCGCAATCTCGACGTGTGGGACTTGGCGATGGAACCTTTCGACTACCGAACCCCTGTACCTCAGGATGGTGTTGGTCCACAAGTTCACAACTTGGTGGGCAAGGAACTCAATGGTACGAGTACCGAAAAGCAGAAAATTTCCATCGCCTTCTTGGTGCCTTTCTTGGAGAAATCATCAGTCTGCGCCAGGTTCCCCACGGATCCTAACCAAAGATCCAGCCACGAAGTAGCCTACATGGCATACTTCACCACTTTCTCCTGGTTAAGTATCTCTGCAGCTGAGAAAGAGATCTGAAGACCGGAAAGTCTCTCCAGAAAGATCCCCTTCATTAGTTCCTCTAGGGAATGGTGAAGAGGAAGAGCCGGAAGGAGCTCGTCAAGGATCCTCTGCTGGACACAAGGGGGTGGGAGGAGCTTTTGAGGACGAGCCTGATCGAAGTGAGGAAGAGTCTGGGAGCTTACACCAGGCACTCTACAGTCCCTGAGACCAGGGCAAAGCTGCACTGGACTTTGCTGGCTTCTGAGAGCCAAAGACACGGTCTAGGACAGTGTCTTTGCCCCCTTTCTGAGGAGCCACTGCTGGGTCTACCAACACATTGAAGGTCCTCATGCAAGCCAGAACTTGTCAAAAGGAGTGTTCTGATTCCCTCTACTCCACTTCTGAAGAAGGATTGACAGCTTGGTCATCGTCATCCACCCACGAGGCATCTCGGGGTGGGTTGTGGTCCATGTCGAAGCTGCTAGATGATGATTTGACCCCTTCTGCCAGTCTAGAAATCCTCAAGAGGATTTTGGCAGTGTTTTAGACTATCTCCTAGGAGGGAAAACGTCTCCAGCACCGAAGGTTTTGATGTAGGAACCTTCTGATGCCACCCAAAGGGGGAAGTATGGAAACTTCCTTGGGTTTCAAGGCCGTTATACTGCCGTCTCGCGAGACTTCCTCTATGAGGGAGGATAGGACAGTCTGGCAAAGACTCTTCCCTGCGAGAAACCTCTGGCTTTGGTGGCAAGTGAGGAGCAGGAGAGCAAGGAGAAACGGAACCAGCGGCACTTGACCTCATCCTAGATAACGCTTTTACCCCCAAAGGACGTATTGGTACGTTTCACAAAACTCATCCCTTTACCCCCATGGACGTACTGGTACGTCCTTGCAAAAACTATTTACATTTTTTTTTTCATATTTTTGATAACTTTTTGAGAAACATCAGGAATTTTCCAAAAGAATGAGACCAACCTGACCTCTCTATGACAAAAATTAAGGCTGTTAGAGCAATTTAAAAAATATATATAGCAAAATGTGCTTGAAAAAAAAAACCTTGGGGTTAAGGGTTGGAAAGTTCCAAATAGCCTGGGGGTATAAGGGATAACCTGACAGGGGTCAACTTGACCCTGGAAGATGAAACCTTGTACGGGGACGCTTCTCTTCCTCTTCAGGGGAGACGGAAGCGTGAATCTCTATCTTGGATCAGTCAATAATGAAGACTCCTCCAGAGGAATCCTGGGAGTTTCTGCAGGGCGTAAAGATGGAATACCCGACGTAACCCCACTGACCAAGGCTCCGAACCATGGCTGCTGACTGATGGAGGCACTGTTGGAGAGTTCACATGAAGGAATCGATGAAGAGGGACCCCACAAAGGATTTTGGGAATTTAAATTCCTGAAGATTGCCCTTTTCCACCTACCCTGCTGGTCGCGCTGTTATGCGTTTGCAGAGAGGAGAATGAGGCGATGGAGAGCGATGAGGAGGAAGCTTGCTTTTCCTCGGAAAGATTGCCGAAGCTCGAGGTAGCGAAGGCCTGGAAAGCCGCTTACCTCTTTATTTGTACTTTGAAAAATGTTGATGAACAAGGGGATCAGGAAATTGGTGAGTTGGAGATCAGCAGGCAGGAGATCGGTGCGCAAAAGATAGGCGCAAAGCTGATCAAAATCCTGGAGAAGGGATGTGACCTTCAGAAGGACGAACATATGCAGGAGAGGATCACGAACGGATCCTAGACGGAAAATCACGAACCGGGATTCTTTGACAAGCAGGAGACGGGGCGATGAGGTCTGTTGAATGCCGCAGGGCAAGCAAACAACTTGACTGCGAGTTCAGAGAAATGGGCAAAGGTCAGGAGCCAAAAGAACCATGAAAAGGAGGATCCTCTGTAGAGGAGTGCTGCGATGACATAGCAGAATAGCCAAAAAGACGTCGCTTCACCAAAGGTGAAGAAGCACGTCTGAGGCGGAGAGGAGAGCTAGCATACCAAGGACGGCGACCACGATGATGAGCCCCAGCAGGGGCAGGATCAGTAAGCTGATTGGCAGCAGGCCTCCACAGAAAGGTTTCTAGGATTGGTCTCTCGTGGAAAAGAGGTGTGATCACTCACAAGAGAGACATGCCATGGACTTTGCTCCGCCCCTGGTGGATGGTTGGCGATGGGGGAAGCACAGTCATCAGCGGCAGTAGAAGGAGCAGAGGAAGAGGCAGGAACAGAATCTGCTGGCAGGGCAGCAGACGAATCCTCGGACACCACTAAGTTGACAAGGGCCAAAGGATCAACTTCATAAGCATACGAACGCCGCATCTTCACACCTTGCTAAAGCAACTGCAGCAACACCTTGGAAGGCGGACCAGGCAATCCCGGGGACGGTCACGCCTGCAAAACAGGCGACAGAGACAAGAATTCTATCGGGTAGGGGGTGGAGGCGGGGCTGCTTCGCTAGGGGAAGTAACACCTCTCAAGAACTGAAGTTTTCCAGGGGTTAAAGGGCCTGCGCTACAACTCAATGGTTCCCTGGAGAAAAACGTTAGAGCAGAAGCTTTAGAGGAAGGTCGGGTGGCGGACGAAGAAGTTTTACGCTGCTTCTGCTTCAAAAAAACCTTCAAAGGAGAAAAATCCCGTTTAGACTTATTTCGCTGTCGCCCAAACCTTTCCCACTGGGAGGCAGAACACTCCCGACACTCATTACACTTGTTACTCACATCATACCGCTGCCCCTGCTGGCCGGACACAAACAGTGGGGATCGGTATCCTCAGCAGAAATACATGTACCGTAGGAGCAGCCCTCGAGACCAGGGCAAGTTTGCAGGAAGGCACTCACTGGAAGAAAAAGCAAAAGTAAATTATCAATGGCAGTCCAAACAGCAAGGAAGAAGAACGGTAACAACTGTCCTCCATCCGAGCCAAAAGCAAAGTGAAGTGCAATCACAGGTGTGTGAGAGGGAGAGGGATAGCCGCTAGCCCCTAACCCTTGCAAACTACAGGTATGGGTGGTTAACCCTTGCTAATTTCTAGTAGCTCATCCTTTCAGTTTCACCGAAAGTACTGTAATACCCCTATAAAAAGCATAAGTTTGTATTCCAATTACAGAACAAATCTTATATATACAAGGGGAATAACCATAAGTGAGAAAAATTTGTAGAAAGACATAACTACTATGAGGTCTAGTTGATCACCAGGGGAAAGCTTTGAACCCATTTTTATTTGTGGTAGTGATGCATTTACTTTGTCATTCAGAAAGAAAAGTTATGTCAGGAATTATCATATGCAGAAGACCTAAGACATTTGAGTAAAAAATAGCTGCAAAAAGAAACAATATTTTGTTAAAAGCTTAAAAGAGCAAGGCATCAAGTTAGAGATATAAAGATGAAACAAATTTAAAATACTAATAAGGAAAACAAGAATCTATAGGAGATAACAAGCAATGAAGATGAAATTAAGGCAACTAATACTGTAATAGTAATTATTGTACTTAGTACTATTGTATACTCAAGTTCTGTTTTTGATAATAGATATTGATGTAAAAGTTTGAAATTCAAGAGTAATGGAATTTTCATAATAAAATTGATATCAATAACTTATCTACATAATTTAACTAGCCCTGAATCTCCAAACAATGCCCAAATTTTAACCACATTGGCAACTCTGCTACCTCCTATTCTGTCACCAAGTTGGCAACACTGCCAGCTGAACTGCTGTCCACTCACCTTGAAAATCACTTGTAGCCAGACAGATGATAAGGGAAGGCTGGGTGGGACTAGCTAAATTATCCAGGTTAAGTATTATTGATATTAATTTTATTATGAAAATTCCATATTAATAAATATTTCCTCAAGATAATTTATCTACCCCAGTTATCAACATTGAAGTGGAGGAGGGATATGGAAAAATTTTCCCTTTTAGACAGACAGGGACAGAATAGGAGGAATGAGAAAACACAAGAAATTCTTAAAACCAAAAAAGCGACCTCCAGCAATGAAACTTATTCTGGCAACAAATCATCATCATCATTTCCTCCTACGCCTATTAATGCAAAAGGCCTCGGTTTGATTTCGCCAGTCGTCTCTATATTGAGCTTTTAAATCAATACTTCTCATTTCATCATCTTCTACTTCATGTTTCATAGTCCTCTGCCATGTAGGCCTGGGTTTTCAAACACTTCTAGTGCCTTGTGGAGCCTAATTGAAAGTTTGGTGAACTAATCTCTCTTGGGGAGCACAAAGAAGATGCCTAAACCATCTCCATCTACCCCTCACCATGATCTCATCAACATATGGCACTCGAGTAATCTCTCATAGTTTCATTTGTAATCATATCCCGCCATTCAACTCCCAAAATTCTTCTGATGGCTTTGTTCTCAATCTACAAATCTGGTGGATATTGGTTCATTGTCATACCACAACTCATGTCCATATAGTAACACTAATCTTACTAAACTGATATATAGCCTGATATTTATATGTAATTTCAGACAATTTGATTTCCAAATTTAACTTTACCTAGCCATTATCTGATTTCCTTTTTTCAATCTTTCATTAAACTCCAATTCTAAAGATCCTGTATTAGAGATCATAGTTCCTAAATATTTAAATGATTCCACCTCATTAATCCTTTCTCCTTTCAGTGATATATCATCTTCCATTGCATATTCTGTTTTCATCATCTCTCTCTTTCTTCTACTGGTCTTAAACACAAGCTCATGTGATATTTCATGCATTCTGGTAAGCAAGCTTTGCAAGTCATGGTGTTCTGCTAATAAGGACAGTGTCATCAGCATACTCTAGGTCAGCTAATTTCCTATTACCAATCCAGTCCAATCCTGTCGGCCACTAGTTTTTCTAAATATGATCATGAATAATTATAGTTATGGTTAATTGATAATCCAGACTCTTTTAATCAGCAACTATCATCACTACTTACCTTCACTTTATAAATAAAAAATTATGTACAATTAATCTTCTACAAAACTTTTGATAAATAACTCAGACAATAAAGAAATTACGAGTATGCCAGTGTTAACTAAATTCCTAGTAGTGATCTTTTTTTAGTTTATTTCTTTTCTACTTTGTCATGTTCTTCCTGTGACTAGTGTATTGTATATAAAATGCATCCTAACTCCATTTCACAATAAAGAGCAAATGACTAATAAATACTACCAAAAGCAAGGATAGAAAAGTACTTTGCCATTAAATATTATGTTTTCAGGGTGGTTTGCTCATTACCCAAAAAGTGGGTAAAAATACTGCATGCATAACCATGTAGATAATGCTTTATACTTATAAAGTACCTTTATCAAAGTCTCTCTCTCTCTTAACTATAACCAAGTTCATTTAAATATCTATCCTTTCATACAACTACAGTACATATGAAACTGATAACTTTTGTACCAACAAGCAATTTCCTAACTGTACACTTAAGGATGAGACAATCAATTCACACTGAAGTTTAATAGACTATCAAATATACTGACCTCTAGCTTTTACTTCTTCTCCTTCATCGTCATCATCTTCCTCTTCCTCTTCTGCACTGCTCTCACCTGGTGTAAGTGGTTGTGCCAAAGTCACTCCAGGGGCACTTATTGGCCCACCTAAGTGCTGTTGTTGCCCAGGAGGAATGCTGAGGCTGACCTTCACAGATGATGTGACCTGAAATTAGAAAAAAAAAAAATGTGAAAAAAACAATATCCAGTACAGTAGTACTGTATGCCAATGAAAATCTCTATACAGCTATTAAAGTTACTCAAGATACCAGGAAAACCTTCAATGTGTGACAATAATTACTAATTATTTTTATAATATTTAACTTTTACAAGTGCCATTGTTAACACTACCATATACTTCTAAACAAAAAGACATAAATCACGCTCATATGTGAAAGACCATTGAATTATGAATATTGGGCAAAACTCCATACAAGTTTCAATAATATGAGCACAACTTCATGAACAGAAAACCACTCTAACAAGTTGTAATAGTAGAGTTCAAAATAGCCTTGCTTAGAAAACCTACCAGTTTCTTCAATAGATCTGTAAGTTACTATACACAACTCTTAATCCTCTAGTGATCCAATGATGCAATTCCACATCAAAATTTTTCTCCCAAGTGCTCCGATAATGCGATTGCTGCATCATAACTACTTACTTTGCAGAAATATTCCATAAAAAGCACTGTGTCATGCAAGGAAAACAAGATTTGTATCTGAGGGAAGCCATGTGCTGAGCCTAGTCAAAACTTTGTACAGAGAACTGATAAGAACAGTTCATACATATAGGACTAGTTATGCAAACATTCAGCACTTAACAAGCATTCACCATGTTTACAAACTTACCTCTTACTGCATACTGATGGTGATCAGGAAGTGCTCTTGCCTTTTATATTTATAAAAGATTATTTCTACAAAATTTCTATACAAAATAAAAGTCCTCTAACATAACTATATTTTTATAAATATTGAAAAAAAAAAACTGTTTTCCCAATAACTTTCAAGTTTCAATGCTCAGGTATTCTGCGTACATAACGGAAAAGTTCAATCACTCCTCAACACAATACAATAAACAGTTCATATCAGTTACCATTTGGCTGTTCTTTGTTGCAAAAAAATGTTTCTCTCTAAGTGTGTCAATTTTGCATTTAAAGTTACTGTACAATAAGGACATAAAAAAATCTGGAAAAAACATAAGTAATGGCGGTTGATTTCCAAGAGCCTTCAATGGCTCATAAACTAAGGCAGTCTCCCCTCCAGCCATAAAATCCCAACTTCTCCGCCAAGACCTCCCATATAATTGATATATCTGTAAACCCTCCTGGTTATATAATGACCAGTGACATATTTTGGAGGGTGGTTACCCCCTGACAGATACACCAAAATGGGGGAGGTTAACTGGACCTAGAAGCAAATTAGGAGATACCAATCAAAATTTACTACATATCCTGCAGTACTGTGGTGGTAATGACACATTTTAGTGGATAGTTACCCCCTGACAGATACCTCACAACACTATAGATCTGGCATGGAAATACCAAGTAAAACTTTGCACTACAATAACACTGCATATCCTAGAGTGCTGTAATGCTAACGACAAACATTTCAGTGGGTGGATAACCACCCTGACAGGCCCCTAAACAAGTGACAAGAGGGAAAATGCAAGTTTATCTATAGTAGGTAACTATTGAATGTATTGTACATTATTGTTACATATTAATATATACAGTAATCTCTTTACAATCAAAATCCTTCATATCTATTCTATACAAATATAATTCATTTGTTTTATATAAATAACATTCATCTGTAGGCTTATAGTAATTCAGTCAAGCACCTGCATTTAATTAAAGGTGTCTGGAAGACACTGTAAAGCATTATTTGAGTTTTTACCATCATTAAATTCATTACTGTGAAATATCTATGTACATAATACTTGTTGAAAAAATATCAATACAGAACTATTGAATAAAATGTAATATACATATAAGATATACACTCTAGTCAGAGAACAGATCATAATGTATATGCTATAGCCTACTTGGTTTGTTTTATCAAAAACGGAGTAACTACTTTTGATTTTGAATGGTTTGTATACTAATAAAATTATGGATAAATGTCATAAACTGTATATTATTATCATTAAGAATTAATTCCCTTGGAATCTTCGGGATCTTGAATCCTTCTGTGGAGCCTTATTCCTATTTCCCCGGTGGCAATGATTATGTATTTGCGGGGAGGAATGGGGCAATGGTGACCCGTCCAAAAAGTTTTATTCCTTTTTACTGACAATTGCGCGAGTGTGAAGGTGAGTCTGGAGCGATGGCACACAGGATGATGCTGGTGCTTAATATCTGCCTGGAGAGCAGGCAAGAGCTGGTTTTTAGAAAAGAGCTGGTGCATTGGATCTGCCACTCTTGACTTTTTGGCAAGAGCTGGCGCATGGATCCGGGACCATTACTGTGCAGGAGGGCGCAGGAAAGTGATGAAGAGCGCTGGCACGCAGTAAGGCACTGTGTAGTTTTGTGCATTCTCCCTAGAATGCACCGAATCGTGTGACTGGTTGCGCAAGAGTGGAGCATTGGCGCGTGCGTGAGAGTACTATGTGGAGACTGTTGGCGCGCGTGCGGAAGACCATCGGCGCGCGCGAAGGCCGTCGGAGCCCGCACGCGCGAAGGCCGTCGGAGCCCGCACGCGCGAAGGCCGTCGGAGTGCGCACGCGTGAAGGCCGTTGGAGCGCGCGCGCACGAAGGACGTGTGAACGTGCACACGTGAAGGCCGTCGGAGCGCGCACGCACGAAGGTCGTAGGCCCGCGCTGGCGCGTAAGGCCGTCGGTGTGCGTGCGCGGTAGACTGTTGGCACACATGCAGGATACCATCGGCACCCGCGCGCAGAAGAAATTCGGCGCGCAAGCGTGCAATACTGTTGGTGCGCGAGCGGAAGAAAGTTGGCCCACGCGCGCGGAACTGTTGCCACGTGCACATGCAAGACTACTGGCACGCGCGCAAGAGCATTGGCCCTTGCGCGCTTGGAAAATCATCAGCGCGCGCACGGGAGACCAGCGGCGCCCGCGAGCGGAAGATCGTCGGCGGCACGCGTGCAAGAGCATTGGCGCTAGAGCACACGGAAAATCATCGGCGCGCACGCTCATCGTCTCCAGCGCGCGGAAGATCGTTGCCGTGCGCGAGCAGAAGACTGTTGGCGCGCGCACGCAAAAGCATTGGCGCTCGCGTGCAGAATATCGTCGGAGCGAGCGGGAGACCATCGCTGCCCGTGCGTGGAAGATCGTCGGCGCGCGCGTACAAGACTGTTGGCGCGCACGCGAAGACTATCAGAGCACGCGCGCGGAACACTATTGGCGCGCGCGCGCGGGAGCCCATTGGTACCCGCGTGCGGAAGATCGTCGGCGCTTGCGCGCATAAGAATGTCGGCGCTCGCGCACATAAGAATGTCGGCGCTCGCGCGCATAAGAATGTCGGCGCGCGCGCGCAGGAGACCATCAGTACCCGAGCGTGGAAGATCGTCGGCGCTCGAGCGCGGGAGACCATCTGTACCCGCGCGCTGAAGATCTCCGGCGCTGGCGCACGTAAGAATGTCGGCGAACGCGCACACGAAGGTAGCACTAGTAAGTTGGCGGGTCAGCTGGTAGGATGACCAGTGGCAGGACAATCAGGAACTGTGATGTGCCCTTTAAAAAATGGCGAGCATCCACCGATGGGGACTGTAACCAGGTCTGCTTTAGAGTCCAGGACCGAAGTCCAAAGGACTAGGTTGCAGCAAAAGGTTGCGCTGGCAGATCGGTAGGTCAGCTGGCAGGACGATCAGGAACTGAGATGTGCCCTTTGGAAGGGCGAGCAACCACCGAAGAGGTTCTGGTAGGTCTGCTGCGCTGAAAGGTCTGCTTGATCCTCCGAAGAGGTGTCTCTAAGTGAGGCCTCTCCCGTGAAAGGAAAGTGTTCCCCACGGAGAAAGCTGAAATGTTAAAATACAATTAGATTTTCACTAAAAACAATTGAGACAAACAATCGGAAGAGCAACCTAACCCGCGCACGGGAAAGGAGCTTCCCCAATAGTACGCTGTTGTAGTAAAGGTGAACGACCTCGAGAAGAGAGAGACTGTAGTTAATCTTTGAAAGGCCACATTCCCTTCGCTCAGAATCCAAGTTTCCCGGAGGAAAAGAGGAAAAGGCAAAGACAATAGTCGAATGAAGAGGGTCCAGGCGATTACGATTCCCCTGCGGCAGCCGAGTTAACGGATATATGCCGACGGGAAGACCGATGGACCAGAGAGGGAGAGATCGTTCCCCACGAAGTGGAACTGTGCTGGCCTTGCTACTACGCAAGTGTCGTTGTTGTATATGTATCACACACACAGCACAAACACTGAAAAGGCAACTTACCACATTTCTATAGACATATGTATATATAAACATTAAGGATGTTTATATATATATATATATATATATATACAAGTATAAGAAAAAGTAAGTTAAAAGACAAAAATTAATGGCAGTCCAAAATAGCCGAGGAGGGAGAGAGGAAACAACCGCTCTCGATCCGAGCCAAAAGTAATGTAACTAAATTACAGGTGTGAGAACGGGAGTGGTAGCAAGCTACCCCCCCCCCACCCCCGCTAACTAGAGGTGTGGGTAGTTAACCCTCGCTAAATCTTAGTGGCTCGTCATTTCAGCTCCGCCGAAAGTATAAACCCTAATAAATAGCGTGGTTTGTATTCCAGTTACGGAACAAATATTTTTTTGCATTTTCAAATAAAACAGGAAGTAAAGTAAACTCCAAGAAAAAATTTACATTATTCTACATACAGTAGTTTTGAATATAATATGACAAATTCGTAGATAATTTGCATTTTTCCTAACAAACCTTAGCAATTTACATGGAGTAATTACTTCAGCGTAGCTGAATGACGAGCCATAAGAATTTTAACGAGGGTTTACTACCCCTCCGCTAGTTAGCGGGGGCTAGGGAGGGGTAGCTTGCTACTCCTCCCCCTCACACACACTGGTGAAAGGCTTACTTTACTTAGAGGTAGGACTTATCTTGGGGGACAGGGCTGGCGGGCAAATATATGTAAATAGCTAAGGTTTATAGTTAGGAAAAATACAAATTATCTACAAATTTGTCATTTGTTCCGTAACTGAAATACAAACCACGCTATTTACATGGGGTGACTTAACCCTAAGGAAGGGTGGTAAGTCCCGGCCATACTGGCTTTGGCTTGCCCGGGGATTCCATATTCGAGCAATCGAGTACTCGTACAATAGGGAATCCCTGCTCCTCGCTAGCGGTTGTGAAACTGCCGCGGCCTACGTAAGGTGTGTGCGAAGGTGAAAAGTGACTTGTCCTATGCAGTTGACCTGGAGTTCCTCAGAAGGAACTCTTAGGCTAGGACTCTCCCAATACCACCTCATCAGGGTATGGGGACATGACAGTATTAAACCTAATATGATATTTTCATAATAAAATAAATTTTTGAATATACTTACCCGCTGGTTATATAAAAGAGCTGAAGTCCCTGACGCCAGGGCAGAAAATTCAAATCTCGCGCTATCGAAGATACGCCAGGTGTACCAACCGCACCCTAGCGGTAGAACAGGTGGAACTACACACCAACTCCAGTTCTTCCATGCCTCATAGCCATACCATAGGTAGTCTCTAGAGGGGAGGAGGGAGGGTGTTAAATTTATATAACCAGCGGGTAAGTATATTCAAAAATTTATTTTATTATGAAAATATCATTTTTAAATATAAAACTTACCCGCTGGTTATATAAAAGAGCTGATTGACACCCCTTGGTGGCGGGTCAGAGACAGCTACATACAGAAAATTCACTTAAGGGTTACATACAATAAACTTAAGCAGTTCTCACCTGATAAGGAAGCTGACAGCAATGATACTCTGCCTCATTTCGTCCGCTATCCTTAAGAGATCCAGTAATCCACTCGTGCTGAAAATCTCTAGGAGCTGTCAAACGGTACAAACACCTATAACATGACAGGACCTCAACCAATACCCTTGTTCCGGGTGCACTCAAGGAACAAATTGACCACCTAGCCAAATCAAAGATTGCGGAAGACTGACGCCCAATCTCCACAAACAACCATAACAAACGAGTTCCAAGAGATAGAAAAGGGGTATTAGGAAAAAAGGGAACGTAGTGGTAGATCATTCACCTACTATCGCATTAGCAGCTATAAAAGGACCCAACGTAAAAAGGTCCTCATAGCGAGTCTGAACATTCTTCAAATAATGGGATGCAAAAACAGACTTACTTCTCCAAAATGTTGTATCCATCAGACTTTGCAGAGAACGGTTCTGTTTAAAGGCCACTGAAGTCGCTACCGCTCTGACTTCATGTGTCTTGACTTTGAGGAGCCTCTGATCCGACTCATCACACTGAGCATGAGCTTCTCGAATCAACAATCTAACGAAAAAAGACAAGGCATTCTTGGACATGGGCATCGAGGGTTTCCGAACTGCACACCACAGAGCGTCTGAGTTACCTCTCAGATTCTTAGTTCTGTCCACATAACACCGTAGAGCTCTAACTGGACAGAGAACCTTTTCCAATTCATCGCCAGCCAAATCAGAAAGGTTAGAAATCTCGAAGGATTTGGGCCATGGTCGAGAAGGGTTTTCGTTCTTGGCCAGAAACCCCAGTTGCAAAGAACAAATGGCTTTCCCATTCCGAAAACCAATGTTCTTGCTTAAAGCGTGAACTTCACTAACTCTTTTCGCAGTGGCGAGGGTAACTAGAAAAAGGGTTTTCAAGGTTAAGTCCTTAAATGAAGCCGAGTGTAAAGGCTCAAATCTGTCACTCATGAGAAATTTAAGGACAACATCCAAATTCCAGGCGATGGGAGCCGTTTGAATCTTCTTGGTCGTATCAAAAGACCTAAGTAAATCTCGTAGATCCTTATTATCAGAAAGGTCTAGGTTCCTGTGTCGAAAAACCGTCGCCAACATACTCCTGTAACCTTTAATAGTCGATGACGAGAAGTTATGCTTAGTTTTAAGGTCCAAGAAAAAAATCTGCTATTTGGGAAAGCGATGTACTGGAAGAGGAAATCGCGTTAGTTCTACACCATTCCCTGAACAACTCCCACTTGGACTGATACACCTTGATGGTTGAAGACCTTCTTGCCCTTGCAATTGCCTTGGCTGCCTTCTTCGAAAATCCTCTAGCTCTAGCGAGTTTTTCGATAGTCTGAAGGCAGTCAGACGTAGAGCTCGGAGGTTTTGATGATTTCGGGACAAGTGAGGTTGTCTGAGAAGATCGGGTCTCATGGGAAGGCTTCTCGGGACATCCACCATCCATTCCAGTACCTCTGGAAACCAGCTCCTTGACGGCCAGAACGGAGCTATCAGTGTCATTCTGGTCTCCTCGTGTGAAACGAACTTCTGAATCACTTTGTAAAGGATCTTGAACGGAGGAAAAGCATAAACCTCCATGTGTGACCAGTTCATCAGAAAAGCGTCTATGTGTAAAGCTTCGGGGTCTGGAACCGGAGAGCAGTAACACTCTAGTCGTTTGGTCTTCGCGGTGGCAAAGAGATCCACGAGAGGTCGACCCCATAACCGCCACAGACTCTTGCAGATGTCCGGGTGCAGAATCCATTCTGTGGAGAGAACCTGACCTTTCCTGCCGAGTCTGTCTGCGCTCACATTGTTGACCCCCTGGATGAACCGCGTCAAAAGAGTCACCTTCCTTTCCTCCGCCCAGATGAGGAGCAGTCTTGCAATCTCGAACAGAGGCCAAGAGTGGGTCCCGCCTTGTTTCGCAATATAGGCCAGAGCTGTAGTGCTGTCCGAATTGACTTGGACTACCTTGCCCCTGATCTGCTTTTCGAAGCCGATGAGAGACAGATGAATAGCTAAAAGCTCTTTTTGATTGATGTGGAGAGAGGTTTGCTCCACCGTCCAAGTCCCCGAAAGTTCCTGCTTCTCTAGAGTGGCTCCCCACCCCGAGTTGGAGGCGTCGCAACACAACACGAGGTTTGGGTTCCTCTGAAGTAAAGACAAGCCTTCTTTCAGTCTGGGCTCGTTGTTCCACCATTGAAGATGAGACTTGATGGAAGTCGAGATGGGAATGCAATCCCTGTCGAGGCTGTCGCCTTTCTTCCAATGGCGGTTGAGATGAAACTGAAGAGGACGCAAGAACAACTTCCCCAGGGTCACGAACTTCTCTAACGACGAGAGAGTCCCCAGAAGACTCATCCAATCTCTGACGGAGCAAAGATCTCTCTTCAGGAACGTTTGTACTTTTAGGAGGGCTGCTTGGATTCTCACCGACGACGGAAAAGCCCGAAAACTCCGACTGTGAATCTCCATCCCCAAATAAAGAATCTCCTGGGATGGAATGAGTTGTGATTTTTTCGAGCTCACCAGGAGACCCAGTTCTCTGGAGAGATCCAAAGTCATCTTGAGGTCCTTCAAACAACAATCGGCTGAGGAGGCTCTTATCAGCCAATCGTCCAGATACAGAGAGGCCCTGATTCCCCTCGAATGCAGCATGCTTGCCACGTTCAGCATGATCTTGGTGAACAATAGAGGAGCCGTGCAGAGTCCGAAACAAAGAGCCCTGAACTGGAAGACCTTGTTTCCGTCCATGAACCTCAGATAACGTCTGCAGCTGGGATGAATCGGAAGGTGGAAATAGGCATCCTGAAGATCTAAAGAGACCATCCAATCGTCCTTCCTCACAGCTGCCAGAACTGTTTTCTGAGTCTCCATAGTGAACGTCGAGTTTTGGACGTAACCATTGAGCACACTTACGTCCAGAACCGGTCTCCACCCCCCGGAACTCTTGGGTACTAGAAAAAGGCGGTTGTAAAACCCCGGAGACGTAACATCCTGCACTTCCTCAATTGCTCGTTTCTCTAATAAAAGAGACATCTGTAGAAGCATGGCTTGTTTCTTGGGACCCTCTCTGTATTTGGGCGAAAGATCCACTGGATCTGTGACTAAAGGAGGATTGGTCAGGAAGGGGATCTTGTAGCCTTCCTTTAACACCTGGACGGACCAGGGGTCCGCTCCATTCCTCTCCCAAGCCTCCCAAAAGTGAGTCAACCTGGCCCCCACTGCTGTCTGAAGGAGAGGGCAGTCAGACTTTCCCTCGGCCGGACTTGCTCCCTCTGCCTCTAGGTTTCCTTCCTTCTGGTTTAAAAGAGCCTCTTCCAGAGGGCTTCCCACGAAAGGACTGAGGACGAAACCCAGAAGAAGATTCCTTAGGTTTTCGAGAGGAGAATGACGGAGGCAAAACTTTCCTAGTCGAATGAGTAACTAAGTCATGTGTGGCCTTCTGAGTGAGAGCAGTAGCCACCTCGCCCACTAAATCCTGAGGAAATAAAGAATTAGACAAAGGTGCGAAAAGAAGGCCTGTCTTCTGATAGGGAGACACTCCTGCGGAGAGGAAGGAGCACATCGTGGCCCTTTTCTTGAGAATTCCAGCTGTAAACAAGGCAGCAAGTTCGTTGGAGCCATCTCTCACACCTTTGTCCAAGCAGGACATCAAATGAACCAAACCACTAGTGTCCGTTTCCGTCATATCAGAGACCCTCTTACTCAAAGCCCCCAAAGCCCAGTCCAAAAAATTAAAAACTTCGAAGGCCCTGAAAAGACCTTTAAGCAAATGGTCGAACTCTGGAATGGACCACCAAATCTTCGTCTTCCTTAAGGCAAGACGACGAGAAGCATCTACCAAACTTGAAAAATCCCCTTGTGCAGAAGAAGGAAAACTCAAGCCCAACACTTCACCAGTCTCATACCACACACTAGATTTAGAGGCTAACCTAGCGGGAGGAAAGGCAAAGGCCGTCTTGCCAAAAGCTTTCTTGGAGTCCAACCAAGAACCCATTAACTTCAAGGCCCGCTTAGAGGATCGAGAAAGAACCATCTTGGTGTAAACTGGAACCTTAGTAGCTTTACCTAAGATGAATTCAGAAGGCGGAGAACGAGGGGCCACAGGGGTAAACGAATCCGGGAAAATTCCAGTCAAAATAAGCATAAACTTGCGAAGGTCCACAGCATGCTGATAATGCTTCTCCTCCTCATTCTCAGAGACTTCCTCAATAGGATTATCCTCATCCGACTTTTCCTCTGGTTCGTCTTCTGGCAGTGCAGCAACAGCCGCAGCCTGAACCGAAGGAACAACGTCTGGATGGGACTGCCTGTCAAGGCCAACATCTGAGTCAATTTGGTGGGGAGAAGTAGAAGTAGATTGATGCGAAACGCGGACATGTAGACGATCATCCTCAACCAACAACTGCTTAGACCGCTTAGAATTCGACTGTTGTTGAACAGAAGAACGCTTGAAATCAGAAGGTAACTGTTGAAGATCGCCGCGAGGTCGCGTAAAGTCCGAGGACTGTTGCTGCGAACGATCAAAGTAGTCAGGATGTCGCCGCTGTAAACCAATGTTTTGACGCGCCGCGTCCAAAAGTTGTTGCCGCGGGCGATCCACTACTTCAAATTGTTGCCGCGTCTCGTCCACTTGTCGACGCCGATGCTCTTCCCCGCGACCAGAAAACGCAAACTGGTCAACCAAAACTCTCTGACGCGACTCATCAAAATCAACCTGGCGTTGAACACTGTGAATGGGAGACCGTCTAAGTGATAACTCGTCAAGGCCATATACTGTACCATCGAACGTTTGTGCGATAACTGGTCTGACATCGAACGCCCAGACACAACGCCAACACCTGGTTGATAAGAATCCATCAACGACGAGAGTTGTTCCTTCATAGACAAAAGCGCAGTCCATTTCGGATCAACAGAACTCCTAGAAGGAAGATTCGCACTAATGTCACCACGCATTTCAGGGGAAGAAAGCCAATCCGATGGAAGAGGAGGTGCATGAATAGTTACAAGGTCCGAATCGGAAGGAATCATATCCACACGAACACGGTGATCTGAACGTTTGGCCGGAGTGCAAGCGCTGGGAGAACGGAAACGTTCCGGTGAACCCCACGAACTACATCCTGGCCGTACAGGCGATTCCCGACGCTGTGAATCAACATGGGAGCATTTAAGCGGTCTCGACGCTCGCCGCCAGATCTCACTTCCCGACCCTTCATCGGAAGACGGGGATAACGTATGAACCTCACCTTTCCTACGATGAGGGTGAACGACCTGAGCTACGGCAACAGGAACGTTCGAGGGGACGTCTGCACGATTGATGATGCTTCTCGTTCCCTTAAGCCGTTCGACATTACTTCTCCCATGGGTTCGAGAGCTCGAAAGAGGTCTAAGGCTAGGTGAACGACAAGATCGTGCCGACGCACCCTCCGCAACACTAAACACATTATCAACACTTGTCACAACACCGAGAGAGTCACGATTCTTCGGTACCACATCAGACACTGAAACACTTTCCACAGTTCCGATAGGATCACGGTTTTTCAATACCTTTAACTCGGAAAAGATAGTATTTCTATCGGCTGCTAAGGACTCAACTTTCTCACCAAGAGACAAAATAGCAGTAAACATGTCCTTCATAGTAGGTTCCTGATCTACCACCACAGGGGAAGGAACAGGATTTGGAACAGGTAAATTAGGTAAGGATCTATCCACAGATCGGGAAGAACTACGCCTAACTCTATCTCTCTCTAATCTCCTAACATAACGATCGAAAGTAACAAAATCATCATTAGTTAAGGAAAGACACTCATTACACCTATCATCTAATGAACAAAATTTACCCCTACATTTTACACAAATAGAATGAGGATCAATAGATCCATTAGGAAGTCGTGTACGACAACCCTCACTAACACACCTACGCTGAGCAGGGGAGGAGTCGGCCATTTTAAAAGTTAACGTGAGAGACCGACAAGCAAAAAGTAAGGGAAAAAACAATAAAGAAAATCTCAAACAAAAAGATTTCAAGATAAGAACCAAGGAAAATTAATCAACGATAGCTTAAACTCAAAAAAGAACGTTGTACATCACCAAACAACTTCCCAAGAGAGTAAAAACACGAGAGCGAACTTCTGTATGTCAGTCAGCTATGACGGCAGAGAGAAGAACTGGAGTTGGTGTGTAGTTCCACCTGTTCTACCGCTAGGGTGCGGTTGGTACACCTGGCGTATCTTCGATAGCGCGAGATTTGAATTTTCTGCCCTGGCGTCAGGGACTTCAGCTCTTTTATATAACCAGCGGGTAAGTTTTATATTTAAAAACTAGGAACACAAGGAAGCATGGTCTACCTGCAGTGGTTTGAGGTCAGCTGTGCAGAGAACCCAGGATGCTGCTTTCTCCAAGGGAGGAGAGGATGAAGAAAAGAATAAGGGCCAGACAGATCTTTTCATTCACGCAGTCTAACACCAGGTAACAATGCCCTCAACCTTCTGCTACTTGTCCATTAAGGAGCCTGAGGTTTAGACAAGCTGTTGTGAAGCCACCGCAGGGCCGATAGAAACGTATCGAGCCTCCTGTGGGTCATGTCTTGCAGGTAAGGGGCTGAGAAGATGGTCTGATGCTTCAACACCCCCGCTTGCAGGACCTGAGTCACTGAATGCTGCTCCATGAAGGGCAGGGACATAGCCACGCCCTTGACATCATGGGCTCTAGGGCGATGCGACGGAGAAGGGTCAGGATTCAAGGCCAGGAACACTGTCTACCCAGTAAGGTGGTGATCTGGAGCCTAACGTAGTGGTCCGTCAGAAGGTCTCTTTAGAGACTTGAGGACTTGAACCACGTTACAAGGAGGAGGTCTCACCCTCGACTGAGGGCAGGAGAGGACATGAATTCGTATGAGGAGGAAGAGGTCCAGCGAGGGAGAAATGTCTATCCCTTGAGCCTAGAGCCAAGACCTAAGGCTAAGGGATAGCCCTTCACAGCCAAAACTGAAAGGCACATTTCATCCCGCAATCTCACGAGGAGCTCCGCTATTGCTGGAAGCGGCATCGTGTGGAGGGATACCCTCTCCACGACATCGACCACAGCAACTCGCCCCTTCGCCTGAGAGACTACTGCGGAAGACTTGCGCAGGAGTCCAGATATCCTTTTCACAACTTGTTGCAAAAATCCTCTCTCTTTGAGGAGATGCTGGATAGTCTCCCGGCGGGAAGACAGAGCGAAGCTACGGCTTTGCGGAGGATGATGGCATGTGGCTGTGTGAGTAACCCGTGACATGGGGGGGGGGTTTCCCTCGTAAGGAGTTACAGAGGGACTTGGTGAACCATCTGCGAGAGGCCCTAGCGGAGTTATGGAGGTCATTGAGAAACTGACCGATACTCTGGTCTTGTAGAGTACTCTCCTCATCCGCCAGAACGGGGGAAGGCGAACACATTGATGTTGTCCCACCATTGCTGGAAGGCAACTTACCAGAGGACCTTGGGGTCCGGGACCGGGGAGTAGTAGAGCGGGAGCTTGCAGCCCAGCGCTGTAGCGAACCGGTCCACAGAGGGGAGCACCACCGAGTAAGGACTTTGTAGGCTACTTGAGGATCCAAAGACCACTCGGTATGTGGTGTCTGTGTCGCACTGCTCAGACTGTCGGCAAGCCCATTCCTTTGCCTGGAATCAAGCGAGCTGCTAAGGAGATCGAGGGGAACCCGGACCATCTCGGTATCTCTACCGCAGGATGGGATGGCTGTACTGAAAAGTAGCTCCTTGTCTGAGCATGTAAGCCATCACTGTGGTGTTGTTGACCCTCACAACCACAGAGTAGTCCGCCAGGCTTGGTGGAGCTACTGAAGTGCCAGAAACACGGTTTCCATCTCTAGTAGGTCTAGAGAAGGTACTTCCTGGTTCTGACCACCGGCCTGAGGTCCCGTGGTTCAGAACGGTCCTCCCCCCCCCGCCCCCACTTTGACGCGTCCGAAAACAGCATCAAGTTTGGGGGGAGGACGAGGAGGTCCACTCCCTATTGTAGATTCTCGTCTGCTTCCCAACACTGGGGGTCCGTCTGTTACGGTTGTCCCCTAGGGATCCAGGCGTCCGGGGAGTCGTGTCTCTGACTCCACCGCGTCCTGAGTCGCCACTGGAGAGAACTCAACCTGAGGCGACTGTTGGAAACCAGACGGGCCAGGAAGGAGAGACGTAACCACATTGGGTTGGAGGTTCTTCTCGTGTGGGAGAAGGTCTCGCGACCTACCTCCGCCTTGCTATCCTGTCGTCTGACGGGAAGGCTTTGGGAGATTGGTGTCTAAGACCATGCCTAGGTACACCAGACTGAAAGGGCTGTGGGGAGGACTCCTCGAGGACCACCATGATCCTTAGAACTTGGCAAAGTCCGAGGAACTTGTCCCGATGACGAAGAAGGGATACCCTCAAGTCTGCTAGGATCGGCCAGTCACCCAGGAATCGGAGGGGACGGATGCCGATCCTGAGAGCTCATGAAGAGATCAGAGTGGAAGCTTCGGTGAACACTTGAGGTGCTGGAGAGAGACCGAAGCACAGCACCTTGAACTGGTATATCCGCCTTCCAGGCAAAATGCAAAGTACTTCCTTGAAGACGGGTGGACCGGGATCAGAAGTATAGTAGGCGTCCTACCGGACCAGTGTACACATGAAGTCTTGTGGTCTCACCGCAAGACTGACCGCGTCTGCCGTCGCTATGCTGCACGGAGACTGTTTGACAACCCCGTACAGAGTCGAGAATTCGATGACCGGTATCCAGAGTCCAGACGCCTTCTCCCAGGGAGGAGACAATTAAGGAAGCCTCAGAACCCGTTAGCCACCTCTTGGAGGGAGCGCATCTCCAACATGGATTGGACTTCTGCCCAGAGGGCTCGTCCCCTCACCAATCCCTACCCAGGGAGGAGGGAGGGGCTCGATACTGACCGGGACTATTGAAGGAGGCAAGCTCAGAGAGCTGGCCCTTGGCCTTGTCTCTGGCGCTCTTTATTCCCTGGGACCAGGGCAAGCTGCACTGGCCCAAGGGAGTTCTTGGGTGCGCAGATTCAGTCCCGGACTGTATCCTTCCCTTCACAAAGAGGAATCTCTGGATCTGGGGTGCCCTTGAGGTTTTCTCCTGAGGGTCAGAACCTGCCAGAACGCAAGTTCCGATCCCTGGAGCTTCTCCTCCTGATGGACTGGCAGCGAGGTCTCTCGTCCCTGGAGGCTCTTCCTGGGGAGACTCGTAGACAGGCTCCAAGGGTCCATCTGGTTCCTGTCGGGTCCTTGCGGAAGACTGGGCCTTCGGTTCCCTCCTAGGAGGTAAACAGGACTCCAGCAATGAAGGATGTAAGGCTTTCGCCCCCTCCGCACGATAAGATATCTCAGGAAGAGGCGGGGATTCCCCCTTTGGTGTGATGGGGGAGAGGACCGGATCTTCCGACCCACCTGGGGATGGGTAATGCTCATCCGCAGGGGAGGGGAGAAGACTGAGGAGGGCATATCGCCTGCGTAATGACTCGCAAAGGGACAGGATAGTCCTTGGAGGAGATACCATGCCAGGGATTCCTCTCACCCTCTTCAGGGGGAGAGGAAGTTGCTACTGATTAGTGACGCCAGTCAGAAGGCACAGGCTCATTGCCTGCGTAAGCGCTCTGACGACGGCATCCTACCAGGGATGCCGACCGACCGTCGCACTGACAGGGAGTCCCTCTGGAGGGGAGAGGATCGTTCGATCCCTTGGAGGAGTTGACACATGAGGGTTCGCCCGTAGAGAATCTGCAATGAAGGGAGAAGAGACCTTTGACCTGTCCGGAAACCTCCCCCCCTCCGGAGAGGGCGCTGCTCTACGCTGCGGGCGAGGGAAACGCGAAGGTGGCCAGAATCCATAATGTAATTAGGGCGCGATCGTGTCGGAGAACGGTGCGCCGATCACGCTGGTGATCGCGCGAAAAGCACAGATCTGGGTAGCGCGTGAATGAAACGTGCGTAGCAGTATAACCGCGCTTGCCCGCACGCGTACCCGCGAGAGCGTGGGTGTATCGGCGATCGCGCGGGGGGAACCATCAGTGCAAGCGTGGACGATCCCCGCGCTTCCGCGAGTATGAAGATCGTCGGTGCTTGCGCATGAAAGATCGCACGGACGATCTCAGCGACAGAATATTGCCGGTGCTTGCGAGCCGTCGGTGATTGCGCGTGGGAAACCATCCCACGCGCAGAAGAAATAACGCGGACGATCTTCGGCGCCTACGCGTGTAGGAAGATCGTCGGCGCTAGCGCGAGAGAAGATCGTCGGAGACAGTGAGAGGGAAACCATTGGTGGCCGCGCGCGTACGATCTCCGGCTATGTAAGACGATCGTCGGCGATTCGCGCGAGCACGGACGATCTTCGGCGCTCACGCGTGTGCGAAGATCGTCGGCGCTCGCGCGCGAGAGAAGATAGTCGGCGATCACACGTGGGAAACCTCAGTGCCCGCGCGCGGACAATCTACGACAATCGCGCGCGGACGATCTACGACAATCGCGCGCGGACGATCTACGACAATAGCGCCTGGACGATCTACGACAATAGCGCGTGAGAAACCACGTGCGAACGATCCGTGATGATCGCGCGGGCAACCATTCCACCCGTGGACGAGCGAGAAACCGCGTGCGGATGATTCGCAATAATCGCGAGAGCCTCAATGGTCTCGCACGGGAAACTATCCGGCGCATTATGAAGATCGCCGGCGCTTGCGCGTCTAGCGCCGGATCCAAAGATCGTCAGCTATCGACCGTCGACGATCGCGTGCGGAAAACCGCCCGCGGACGGCCTCAAAGATCGCGCGCGGGAAACTAACCCTCACGCGGAACGGTCTTCGGCGCTAACGAGCGTTATGAAGATCCTCGGTGCTTGCGCGACTAGCGCGTATCAGAAGATCGTCGGCTAACGATCTTCGACGATCGCGCGCGCGGAAGGGCCTCGAAGATCGCGCGCAGGAAACCATCCCGCGAGCAGACGATCTTCAGCGCTTACGTACGCGCGAGTGAAGATCGTAGGCCCCTGTGCGTCTAGAACGCAACAGAAGATCGACGGGAGCGCGCGCACGCGCGCTTGGTTGAAGGATCAGCTAACTCGTAGATCAGGAACTGGGATGTGTCCCTAAAAGGGAGGGCATCCCCTGAAGAGGACCAAGGAGGTCTGTTTCAGAGCCGACGATCAACTGAAGTACTGCTAAACACTCCGAGGAGTGGTCTCTGTGAGGGACCTTTCCCGCGAATGGGAGAGGTATCCTTCGTAGAAGAGACTTAGAGACACCGCAGGCTGTACCGCTGGTGAGCGCCTGTGCACTATCTCAGGAACCCCAACGATGTGCGCAAATGCGCAGGGAATGTTGGTAGCAGCCTAAGTGAATTACTGGAACAGGGTGTCTCTGGAAGGCAGTCTCAGGAACAGCAGGAACAGCCGAGCGCTAGCGCGCAAGGGAAAATTGGCGCGCAGGGAGTACCTGGCACTTAAGGGACTTACTCACAATGTGAGAAAGTCTCTCCTGCCCCGGAGGGAGGAGCCCGTTGGATAACAGGGGGCGTGGGCGCCCAAGTCAGGAACGGATACAGCAGGCAGCAGGTCCACTGAGGGCACGAGAGACCAAAGGTCTAACGTAGCCTGAGTAGTGAGGCTCCGAAGGGATTAGCTGCAAGACCCCGAAGGGTCAGCGCAACGAGAAACCGAAGTTTCCTCGTCACTAATCACCGAAGTGTAGAAGTGACTAAAGTTACGAGAGCCCAAGGGAACTGCATAACTAAAGCTCCGAGACCCCGAATGGTTAAGGAAAAAAGAGAAACCGTAGTTTCCCTGTCACTAAACACCGAAGTGTTAGTGACTGAACAGCAAGCTGTTTCAACAGGAACAATCCTACGAAGAGGAGTCTCTATGAGTGGCCTCTCTCGCGAACGAGAGAGGTGAGCGCTTCGTAGAAGAGACTGGTGATGGAGCCCCGAAGGGCCGTGAGATCAGCTGACGTAAACAGGAACAATCCTCCGAAGAGGAGTCTCTGTGAGTGTCCTCTCATGCGAACGGGAGGAGACACTTCGTAGAAGAGAAAAAAAGGAGCAATCCTCCGAAGAGGAGCCCTTAGTGCGGCCTCCCTCGCAAACGAGAGAGGTCTAGACTTATCTTGCAGCTGCTCAGCTCCTTGAACATAGCTACAGAAGCAACCACTCAGCCCCGAGAGCATAGTCGCTAGTACCATGGTCCGGCCTTGCAACCACTCAGCCCCTTTAGCAAGTCACAAGGGCGGTCGCTCAGCCCCAGGAGCATAACAGCCTAAGGACCAGGGAAGGTAAGAAGGGAAGTTAACAACTACCCAGGAGGCAAACCTCCTTATCGTTCTAGGATGTCCTAGAGAGGCGGCGGCGACAGCAGACTCCCCAGGCATAAAAAGGACAGCTCTACTTCGAAGGCACACAACAGGCACGAAGAAACAGCATCGTAAACTGTAAAATAAAAAGAATAATTATTTAACAGGAAATCCCCCGGGTGAAACTCCGAAGAGAAACCCCGAGGGAAAGTAAAACCTAAGAACGAAAGTAGTTATGAGCCCTCCTCCCCCACTGCGGGTGAGGGGGGGGATGAAAAACTTAACAAAAAAACAGAAATTATAACATAATAATTATGCAACTGACTTTGAATGTTCCAAGGATCACAGACCCCCAAAGGGACGTGTTCCCCGGCTGAAAAGTTAAAAATACAATTATATTCATAAAAATAATTGAGACAAATAAAATGAAATAGCGACTCGGCCTGAGAAGCTATCGTAGGCGTAGTACGGAGTAAGAGGTGAACGACCTCGAGAGAGGGGCCGTACTCCACGAAGGCAACCATGGTGGCCTAGGAGTGAACGGCCGTGACCAAGAAGAGAATCGTGGTGGCCTGGCTAAGCCGGCGATCACTCGTAAACGTACACAACACACACCGCACAACACCAAGAGCAAAGGAAACTTACTATTTTCTATACACAAAAATATATATAAACATCAATAATGTTTAAATATATTAAGTATAAGAAAAGGTCAGTTATAAAGACAAAACAATAATGGCTGTCAAGTGAGGATGGGAGCAGAGACTTCCGATCGCCATCTGAGCCAAAAGTAAAGTGAGCCTTTCACCTGTGTGTGTGAGGGGGAGGGCTAACTAGCGGAGGGGTAGTAAACCCTCGTTAAAATTTGTATGGCTCGTCATTCAGCTACGCCGAAGTAATTACCCCATGTAAATAGCGTGGTTTGTATTTCAGTTACGGAACAAATACTTTTTCTTAATGTTACAAAAGAAAAATGATAACAGCACAAAAGCCAAAGTAAAACCGGGTGGAATTGAAACCCATACAACTACAGAACTGTACTAAGATTGAATGGAAAACCAATTTCTTTCATTTCAGAAATTCAAGAATCACAACTTATAGTGAATGAAGAACTACACTTCTTCCCACTTACCTCCATTTCACACATGTAGCACCAAGCTCTCAAGTTAGAGAGATTTAGTGTGATGCAATGAGATGGAAACTGGTTATTATGGGATGCTGAATGGTCATGGTGAGCCTCCCCGCACCCTACTCTCATGCATCCCGAATATAAACACAACCATAAGCTGGAACCGCTGGCACCACACCATTCACATGTACCCTGAAGTGCAGTGACAGAGGATTGAGGGGGTTGTGTCAACTAAAAAAGGATCTTAGAAACTGTGCATCTTATGAGCTCTGATTCACAATAATTAACAAAATTTGAGCAGGAGTAAAAGCAAGCATGAATTTCTACAGTATACCATTTACAAGGAGGGAATTACTTTATATCTAATGCTTTACAGTATGAAGTTTACTAAGTTTACCAAGATTTTCTACTAGACATAAAAATTATCAAGATTACAATTCATTCTATAAAATAAAATATATGAAAGGAGCACACATTACCTTATTATACAGTATATCTATGGTAGCTAACTTCTAATGTAAATCATTATACCTTAACTTTGCAAAATTGCAGATTCTACCCATATTAAATAGTTTGAATTTAAAGGGACTAACCACCAAAAAAGTCACAGACCATGGGCATCACTTTTAGTACTGGTCAATTTTTTTTTCTTTCTGTAAAAACTTCAATCATATAGTATTCACAACAGAATATTATGCAAATGCAGCCCCATTATTTTGACAATTTATGATGGCAGCAAAATCTCCATATTGCTGAATTCTCAAAATCTTATGAAAATTTCTCATACTATATACATATTACAGCCAAAGTGGTTACCCAACAAGCCTTTTCTACAGACAAACAAACATGAAAAATATACAGATCAATGTTCCATACATGAATTTTTTCATTTAACTTCCAGACATAGCCCGTTAGCCAAGAGTTTGAGTAACTTCCTATATATAGGAAATCGTGAATCATTCTCACAAGATTGTATCACCATGACATGGAACCCAGATTTAACCACTGTACTTCACAAAAGATATGTATTTTTAATGGTATATTTTTTCATACATGTACTTCACAAAAGATGTGTAGTTCTAATGGTATATTTTTTCATACAAATGCATATTACGTACACTGAGTCCATAAAAAAGAATTTTCAATTCTTGGGTGTCTTGTGGATCCTCACATTTGGTCAAGACCATTACTTTTCCATTGAATTTCAAGGGAAGCAGCAGACTTGAGAGGGAAGAATGATGGCAATCATTATATGATGAATGGATTTGAATAAAAAGCCAATCCTTTTATAAAAAGAAGCCTTCGATAGTGTTCACCAGCCAATTTTGAGTAGAGTCATGTGTTATGATGGAGTTCCTCTTAAATGTGTAAATAAGATTAAATCTGTTCATGAGCATAGCAAGTGCAAAGTTAATGTTAATGGAGTCCTATCAAATGAATTTCAAGTGAAAAGCGGAGTACTCCAAGGGAATGTGTTGTCATGGATTTTGTAATGCATAGAACAGTTGGGGATGGTGGAGAAGGATTGGACTGGATTGGTAATAGGAAATTGCTGACCTAAAGTATTCTGACACTGTCCTTATTAGCAGAAAACCACAGGATTTGCAATCCTTGTTTACCAGAATGCATGAAATGTCACAGGAGGTAGGGCCAAGATAAATAGAAAAACAAAGATGATGAGAAGGGAATATGCAATGGAAGATGATATATAATTGGAAGAAGAAAGGATTAATGTGGTAGAATCATCTAAATATGACAAATTCGTAGATAATTTGTATTGTTCCTAACTATACAAACCTTAGCTATTTATTAGGGGTTATACTTTCGGCGGAGCTGAAATGATGAGCCATTAAAATTTAGCGAGGGTTAACTACCAACACCGCTAGGTAGCTTGCTACCACTCCCCCTCACACACCTGTGATTTAGTCACTTTGCTTGGATGTAGGACTTCAAGGGAAATAGGGATGGCGGGCAAGTTTGTATAAATAGCTAAGGTTTGTACAGTTAGGAAAAATACAAATTATCTACGAATTTGTCATTTGTTCCGTAACTGGAATACAAACCTCGCTATTTATTAGGGGTCATTAGGAAGGGTGGACGTCCCTCTCAATCTGGCTTTGGGCTTTGCCCGGGGACTCCTTATCTGGGTATGTTAGTACTCAAAAATAAGGAGTCCCTGCCCTCGCTAAACCTTGCTACGCAAGGTCTGCAACTTACGCAAGCTGTGTTGAGACGTGTAGAAGTGTGACTGTCTAGGTAAAGTTATTCCGAGTCTCTGTAGGAAAAACCTGATGTAACCAAGACTTCCCAATACCACCTCGCTAGGGTATGGGGACGCAACAGTATTAGCTTAATACTAGGTACACAAGGGAGCATAGTTTACCTGCAGTGGTTTGAGGTCAGCTTATGCAGAGAACCCAGGATGCTGCTTTCCCCACGAGAGGGTAGGATGAAGAAAAGAATAAGAGCCAGTCAAATCTTTTCATTCACGCAGACTAAAACCAGGTAACAGTGCCCTCAACCTTCTGCTACTTGTCCAATAAGGAGCTTGAGGTATACAACCAGCTGTTGTGCAGCCACCACCAAACCGATAGAGATCTTATCGAGTTCCTGTGGGTCACGTCTTGCAGGAGAAAGGTTGTGAAAGTCACCTGGAGCATTCCCATCCTTTCTTGTAAAACCTGCATCACAGAGTAATCTGCTAAGAAGGACCAGGGGCATAGTTATGCCCCTGATACTGTGAGTCGTCATGTCGACATTATGTTTCGGTGATCCTCCTCTAGTCTCTCCCAGTGCTGACAAGAGGAGGGACCCGGGCAGGCTGTTGCCGTTTCCTTTAGGTAAAGTCTCATACCTTACCCTGGGTACAGTAACGGATGATCTGGATCGTCCGTTACCTAATTGAGACTTGTGTAGGATCCGTCACCTCTGGAGACTGTGTCAGGTGACATACTCAGGGACGAAACATGGAGTTTTTATGATAAAACAAAGTTTTATGAATACTTACCTGGCAGTTATATATATATAGCTAATTATCTCTATTTATCTCTATTTCGGCAGAATTTTTCTAAAACTAGGCAACCGCCTTGTGGTGGTTGGGTGGTAACACCCGTTAAAGGGTGGTAGGAGGAATCATTCCCGTTTTCTGTTCTTCAGTTCATCTATGCCCGACCTGTCTCCTGAGGGGAGGTGGGTGGGCCTTCGAATGTATATATAACTGCCAGGTAAGTATTCATAAAACTTTGTTTTATCATAAAAACTCCATTTTTATGAATAGAACTTACCTGGCAGTTATATATACATAGCTGATTAACACACTTGGAGGAGGGTGATAGACAGTAACATCGTTGGGGAAACAACCAAAAAAGCTGTAGGATAAATAAACACCTTGATTCCTTACCTGCTAAGGTAGCTGACTTCAAAGGTTCCTGCCTCTTGAGTCGCTTTCCCTTAGGAGTGTCAGCCAGGATGTGACCTGCAGTGCTGAAAACACTCAATCGAGTCTGTCAACGGGGTGAGACCAACAATCTGACTAGACTTCAGGACTACCTATTGCCCAAAATAAAAAACCGCAACTTTACCAAACCAACCACCTAACATTTGCAAAGTAGATAAAAATTATCTAACTAGACTGAGGTGACTGTACACAAGTCGAAGTCCTCAGACAACCAATAAAAAATACACCAACCTATGCACAAGTAAACAAAACTAAGGTTGAGGGGAGGTAGTAACTCCTTTGCCTAATACAGAAGCCGTAGCTACGTATGGTCCCAAGGTAAAACATTTCTCATAATCCACCCTCACCTCTCTGAGGTAATGAGAGGCGAACACAGAGTGGCTCCTCCAGAATGTCGCATCCATAATTTGACGGAGCGACATGTTCTTGCGGTAAGCAAGCGAGGTCGCAATGGCCCTCACTTCGTGAGCTTGCACTTTTAAACGTCCGAAGTGTTCCTCCTCACACAAGAGATGCGCTTCTCTTATCACTTCCCTCAGGAAAAAGGACAAAGCGTTCTTGGAAAGGGGCTTTTGAGGATCTTTCACAGAACACCACAGGGAGCTAGAAGAGCCTCTCACACTTTTCGTGAGAGACAAGTAGGTCTTGAGGGCTCGTACTGGACAGAGCAGCCTCTCTTGCTCTTGACCCACTAGGTTGGTCAAGTTAGGAACCTCAAAGGTCCTCGGCCAGGGCTTGGAAGGGTTCTCGTTCTTAGCGAGAAAGTCTAATCTCAAGGCACAAACTGCCCCATTCAGATTGAAGCCTACCTGTTTTTCAATTGCATGGACTTCACTAACTCTTTTAGCTGTTGCTAAGGCCAAAAGAAAGAGGGTCTTCTTGGTAACCTCCCTAAGGGGAGCCTGTGAGATGGGCTCAAATCTCTTGGTGCACAGAAATTTAAGAACCACATCAAGGTTCCAAGAAGGGGGCTTTAACTGGGTCTGCTTGGTCGTCTCAAAAGACTTCAAGAGGTCATGTAAGTCCTTATCGCGAGACAAGTCCAAGCCTCTATGCCGACAGACGGAAGAGAACATACTTTTGTACCCTTTGATAGTGGACACAGCTAGCTTAGCGTCCTGTCTGAGGTACAACAAGAAATCCGCAATCTGGCTCACAGAGGTAGTGGATGAGGAAATCTTGTGCTTCCTACACCAAGCCCTAAAAGTCTCCCACTTGGACTGGTAGACCCTCTGCGAAGAGACCCTCCTCGCTCTGGCGATAGCTTTCGCAGCTTGCGCTGAAAAGCCTCTCGATCTGACGAGCTTCTCGATAGTCTGAAGGCAGTCAGATTGAGAGCGAGGGGGTTTTGATGATATCTCTCGAAGTGGGGTTGTCTGAGCAGATTTGGACTTGCAGGGAGGCTTCTTGGAAAGTCCATCAACAAGTCCACCACCTCCGTGAACCATTCCCTCATCGGCCAGAACGGAGCTATCAGGATCATCCGTCCCGAATCGAGGAGGGCGAATTTCCTGACTACCAGATTGATGATCTTGAACGGGGGAAAAGCATAAGTGTCCATCCCCGTCCAATCCATCAAAAAGGCGTCTACTGCTATTGCCTCTCTGTCCGGAACTAGGGAGCAATAGATGGGGATCCTCTTGGATAAGTTGGAGGCGAAAAGATCGAAGAGGGGTCTCCCCCACAGCCTCCAGAGACTCTGACAGACCTGTTGGTTGAGGGTCCATTCTGTGGGAAGGACCTGCCCTTTCCTGCTGAGCATGTCCGCCCTCACATTCTTCTGTCCCTGAACAAACCTCGTCAGCAGGTTTATCCTGTTCTCCTTCGCCCAAAGAAGGAGCTCTCTTGCTGTCTCGAACAGAGACAGAGAGTGAGTCCCTCCTTGCTTCCTGATGTAAGCAAGAGCTGTGGTGTTGTCTGAGTTGACCTCCACAATCTTCCCAGACACCAAGTCCTTGAAGGCCTTTAGCCCCAGAAAAATGGCCATCAGCTCCTTGTTGTTGATGTGCCATCCCAGCTGAATTCCTTCCCAATAGCCTGAGACCTCCTTGCTTCCTAGTGTTGCCCCCCAGCCTGACTCTGATGCGTCTGAAAACAACACTAGGTCTGGGTTCTTCTTGTGTAAGGAAATCCCTTCCCCTAACAAGGTTGGGTCCAGCCACCACTTCAGAAGAGTCTTGACTTCTATTGGAATGGGGAAGGAAAAGGAGTCTTCCTGCATCTTTCTGTTCCACGTCTTCGAAAGAAAGTGCTGAAGAGGCCTTAGGTGGAGTCTCCCCAGAGAGAAAAACTGTTCGAGGGAGGATAGAGTCCCCAGCAAACTCATCCACTCCTTCGCTGTGCATCTCTTCTTGTCCAGGAAAGTTCTGACTTTTACGAGACACTTGGTCTGTCTTTCCTGAGAGGGAGAAGCCCGAAAAAGAACTGAATTCAGAACTATCCCCAAATAGAGAATAGTCTGATTCGGTCTGATCTGAGACTTCTCCCTGTTGATGACCAGGCCTAGATCTTGAGCCATCATAAAAGTCTTCCGTAAATCCTCCAGACATTTCTCCCTCGATCGTGAACGAATCAGCCAATCGTCCAGATAGAAGGATATCCTTATCCCCTCCTGATGCAGCCAACCCGACACATTCGCTATTACCCTGGTGAAGACTTGAGGAGCCGTGCTGAGACCGAAGCAAAGAGCTCTGAATTGGAAGCACTTGCCCTGCATTACAAATCTCAGGTACTTCCTCGAAGTCGGATGGATGGGGACATGGAAAAATGCGTCCTGCAAGTCGAGGGACACCATCCAGTCCCCTGGACGTACTGACGCCAGCACCGACTGAGTCGTCTCCATGGAGAACTTTGTCTTCTCCACAAATACGTTGAGAGCGCTGACATCCAGGACGGGTCTCCATCCGCCCGAGTTCTTGGGGACCAGAAACAGGCGATTGTAAAAGCCTGGGGAGGATAGATCCCGAACCGGTTCTATCGCCCCCTTGTCTAGCATTTGGTTGACAAGGTCTACTAGGGCCTTCTCTTTCCCCGGATCTGAGTACCGGGCTACTAAGGCCAGCGGAGCATCTGCGAGAGGAGGTTTTTTCAGAAAGGGGATCTTGTATCCTTCCTTGATGACTGAGAGGGACCAGGTGTCCGCCCCTCTCCTCTTCCAAGACTGCCAAAAACCTGACAGTCTTGCGCCTACTGTCTGGAGGAGACGAACTTCATTTTCTGGAGCAAGGTCTGAAAGAACCCCTGGTAGATCTTGGTCCTGATTCTTGCCTTCTCCCTCTAAAATCTGGTCTTGAAGTAGTCCTTCCCCGAAAGGGCTGCTGGAATCTCCTTTCCTCCCGTTTCAAAGAAGAAGGAGGGGCTGCCAAGGGCTTACGAGCAGAACGAGATAAAAGGTCTTGGGTGGCTTTTTGGGCCAGAGAACGCGTAATGTCATTAACCAGGGACTCGGGAAAAAGATGTTGAGAGAGGGGGGCGTAAAGAAGCTCAGACTTTTGTGCATTGGTAACAGACCTAGAAGCAAAAGAGCAAAGCAGAGCTCTCTTCTTTAGGACCCCAGCTGAGAACAGAGCAGCCAACTCATTCGCCCCATCTCTGAGGGCCTTATCCATACAGGACATAATACTGGTAAGGTCCCTAGATCCTTCCATCTGTTCAGTTTTCCTTGCGAGAGTCCCAAGCGACCAGTCTAGGAAACTAAAAACCTCAAAGGCTCTAAAAATACCTTTGACGAGATGATCCAGCTCCGACATCGACCACATGACCTTGGCTGAGTTGAGAGCATGCCTTCTAGCAGAGTCCACTAAACCAGAGTCATCCTTGGAGGAGGAAGGCACTCCCAGACCCAAAGGTTCTCCAGTTGCATACCATATACCCGCTCTTGAAGCAAGACGAGCTGGTGGAAACGAGAAGGAAGTCTTAACTGTTTGTCTCCGCTCCATCATCCAGTCATCAATCTTCGTGAGAGCCTTCTTTGCGGAGATAGACAGCTTCATCTTGATGAAGGCCGACTGTTTCTTGGCCTTCTTTTTGTTAAATTGGGACTGAGGAGATTGAGGGGCAGCAGGTTGGAATTCCTCTCCAAAAAGTTCAAGAAGGGAGCGAGAGAGAACTTTGTAATCTCCCACAGCGTCGGCAGGATTATCATCGTCATCAGAAAAATCCTCGAGGTCCTGATCCACATCTGCAATATCCTTCGAAAGAGAAGGATCCTTAGAACCCGACAAGGGCAAATCAAAGGCATCATCCTGCAAAAGACGGGTTGCATCCTGGAGTCCCGCGCTAGAAGAATCCTTGGGACGAGAGGCAGTATCGTCCCGAAGAGGTAGGGTGGTATCGCCCTGGGACCGAGAACGAGAGGCAGAGTCGTTCTGACGTCGAGAGCGAGAGGCGGTATCGTCGTGGCGGCGAGAATGAGAGGCGGTATCGTCGTGGCGTCGTGAACGAGAGGCGGTATCGTCGTGGCGTCGAGAACTAGGGTCGGTATCGTCGTGGCGTCGTGAACGAGAGGAGGTATCGTCGTTGCGAAGCGAACGAGAGGAGGTATCGTCGTGGCGAAGCGAACGAGAGGAGGTATCGTGCTGGTAACGTGAACGGGAGGCGGTATCGTCTTGGCATCGAGAACGAGAAGCAGCATCGTTCGATAAGGTATCGTCCCGGTATCGAGAACGAGAAAACGTATCACCCTGGTATCGCGAAGAAGTATCGCCTGGCGAAAGCACACATTCCTCATCCTGGCGTAGAGAGGGAGAAGTTTTCTTTAAAGAAGAACTCCGTTCTCTCTTAGAAGCAGACTTCTTAATCGGCAACGAGTCGTCTTTACGTCTGTCAGACTGGGCGTGAGGGCGGCTAAAGGCTTGTACTAAAGTCAAAAGTTGTTCCTGCATGACAGACATAAAGGATTTAGCAACATCAGCTGGGTCTTGCGGCCCCGAAGGGGGGGGCTGACGAATAACACTCGTGGAAGGGGGAGGATCTTCGGCAGCAGGCTTCGCCCTTTTCACAGGCACAGAGTCGAAATCCTCCTCCGACGGACAAGGTTCATAACTGCTAGAACCGGGAGAGAAAGAACGAGACCGTTCGTCGCGGTTCCATCTCCTCTTAGTAGGTCTTGAAGCTTCAAACTTCCATTTACGTCTGGACGAATTCGGAGAAGAAAACAACACATCCGACACGTCTTTCCCGTGACGGTCAAGAGCAGCCTGGGAATCGACAACAGGACTGTCTGAGGCGACGGCTGACCGAGGGTACGTACCTCTCACCCCCTTTCGGTCATCGACGTACCTTCTCCCTTGGTCCTGGGAGCTTGGTAGAGGTCTAGGCCTAGGGGTATGACAGATTCGGTCAGTCGCCACCTCCACTGCACTAACACAAGCACTTTCACTTTCCTTACCTTTAAAGGCCTCCAGTTGTTCTTTAATGGCCTTCAACTCGGCCGCCAGGCTAGCGTACCGAGGGTCATCCGTAGATACGGAACCTGTAGGAGGTGCAGGAGTTACTACCTCAAGGGAAGGATCAACTTCCAAAGAGGAATCAGTAATAGGATCAATAGCTAAATCTACGCTAAGTTCGTCTTCCTTACCACTAACAGACTTAGACTTAGACCTAGAAGCTCTCCTAACTCTATCGAGCTCTAGCTTACGCACATAGCGCTTCATAATTAACCAATCTTTCTCATCCAAAACCTTACATTCCCCGCACCTATTATCAAGGGCACAAACAAAACCCCTACAATTAGAACAAACGGTGTGAGGGTCTACCGCCATTTTCGGTAGTCTCACCTTACATTCCTCATTCGCACAGATACGGTAATGACTCTTTTCACTCATAATGAAAAACAGCAAAAAAGCTAAGAGAAAACAAAATACAACGATCGCCAAAACCCCAAATCAGAGTACTTCACCAAAAAAGCAGACTGGTACACCGAGCAGGGAAAGCGAAGAAAAACTCTTAATGACGGACCAACGTGTTGTCGATCCGGCCGGCAGAGATGAACTGAAGAACAGAAAACGGGAATGATTCCTCCTACCACCCTTTAACGGGTGTTACCACCCAACCACCACAAGGCGGTTGCCTAGTTTTAGAAAAATTCTGCCGAAATAGAGATAAATAGAGATAATTAGCTATATATATATAACTGCCAGGTAAGTTCTATTCATAAAATGAACATTGTCTTTCACCCTTCTCAATAATGGCCGATGTCTTAAGAGAGACCATGAAGTTCCTTGACTCGTATGGTTGCTGTCTGAGTGTGTAGGAACATTGTGTCCTTAAATCAGGAGAAAATTTGTTGCCTGGTGAAGTGGAACACAAGGAGGTCCCTTTAGGGATCGGAGATTTCAATCATGTTCTGAGAGGAAGGTCTCAATTCCGACCGGGGAAAGGCAAGTTGTAAGTCCGTAAGAGTTAGGAAAAGTCTATCCATAAGAGGGTGTCCCTTTCTTTCAGTTTGAAGGTGAAGGATCAAGGTTGAGTGGTCATCTTTACCTGTCGAAAATGAATAGGGGGTCTTTTCCTCTTGCATATACTCGAGGATTCCGCTATTGTTGAAATCGAGGTATCGAGTGGAGAGACACTTTCACATAACGCCAACCACACAAGACGTGATACTGCCTGGTAGACTGATACTGAGGAATTCCTCAGACATCTAGACAACCTTTTCGCAAAGAGGTATTGGGTAGTCTTCAGGCGTACAATCATAGCAAAGCTATAGCTTGCGGTAGGTGTCGAAGTGGGTTGTCTGTTATGTGGAAAGGGTTCTCATGGAGGCTCTATCAGGAGTTGCAAAAGGTTTGGAGACCGTTCTGCATAATGCCATACCGGAGCTAGGAGAGTCCTTGAGAGGTTGACCGATGTTCTAGCCTTGTTGAGTACCCTTCTCCAGATAAAACAGGGACGAGACATAAACATCATTGTTGCACCCACCGTTGTTGCCAGAGAGCCTTGGGGTCTAGGGCTGGTGAGCAACGGTAGCCTGAGATTCAGGAGCATTGCAAACAGACCCCCTAGTTGGAGGACCTCGTAAAGTCGGGACTCTGTTGGCTACATGGTGATCCAAAGTACATTCGGTATACCTGATCTGAGATGCTGTGCATAGATTATCGGCAAGCACGTTCTTCCAGTCTGGAATGAAGCGGGCTGAAAGTGGTACCGAACGGACTTTGGCCCATCTTAGTGTTTATACTATTAGATGGGAAGACGCTACAAGCCAGTTCCTACTTGCTTGTCGATGTGAGTTTCTATGAGGTGTGTGGTGTCGTCCATCACATCACTGAGTGGTCTGTTAGGAACCGATGAGGCTGTTGAAGGACCGAAAAGTTGGCCTTCATCTCTTAGGAGATTTAAGTGAAGGTACCTTCGGGCTCTGTCCAGAGGGTTGAAGTCATGTGGTGCAGCACTATGGTCCCTCCTTTCTTCCTTTTCAGACTCAAGTCTCCCGGAATGGAAGTCGTTCTCGTTTCGAGAAGGTTTTTGTGGAGATTGGTGTTTAGAATCATTCCCAGATACACCAGTCTCCTGGGAGGGAAGTAGGGAAGATTTCTGTAGGTTTGCCCTGATCACTGGATCTTGGTAAAAGGACTTCAGAAGTTCCAGTGTTAATGCAAGGTTGCCACTGAGTCTGCTAAGGTCAGTCAGTCGTCCCGAGAAAGCGGAGACAGAAGCCGATCCTGTGAGACCAAGATGGGTGTAGTGGAAAGACCGAAGCACAGTGCCTTGAACTGGTGTTTCTTGTTTGTTTAGACTTAATCTTCCAACCTTCCTAGATGGATGGTTTGGACCTGGGAGTAAGTATTCTTTAGGTTCAGTGTGCAAATGAAGAACTGAGGTCTTAGCCCTTGATCGAACTCCAACATGGTGTGGACAATGACCCAAAGGGACAGCTCCTTGCTGATCCTTTTGCATGGAAGACTGTCGACGCTGGAGTCTTGACTCGTGTTGTAAAGGATCAGGCGCGATACCCGGTGTAAGAATTCTTTTCTGAGAGAGAATTTCTTTAAAAGGAAGGCCATGCTTAGCCTTACCACGCGCCCTCATGGGATTGATGCTATTCCTTGGAATAGAATCAATCTGGCGAATGTTAATCAATGGTTAACTGTTGGGTATCATGTTACTGTGCAGTTGGAGAGTGCTCGCAAGTAGTTCCCTGTTGGCAAGCCATTGATGAGGGTTGTCGAACGCTTACCGATCACTTTAGTGTGATGGCAAACGGCCAGTAGCGAGAAGTATGTTGTATAACTTCTGATCTAGGAACTACAGGAAGCGGTTGACTAGTAAGTTCGAGTGACGAACTGCTGGCAAATAACCGATGACCGATGAATCAGTGGTCTGCGAGCCGATGGTGAGTTCGAGATCAGCAAGCTGATTATGGTCCACCCGGTATGGTCAGAGATGAGCAAGCTGAATATGGGCTGGTCAGAGATCAGCGAGCTGAGTTCAATGATCGAAGAAAGATGAGCTGCCCATAGGTGATCTAGTGATCAGCAAGCTGATGACTGGTTATTGACTAGCAATCGATGATTGGAAATGCTAGCAAGTGGAGATCGTTAGTCCTTGGAGGGACTAGAGGTCAAAGATCAGCATTGAGCTAGCAATTGGCGATCTGGTGATCGGCGACCTAACGATCAGTAAACTGTGAACTAGCCATCAGCAAACAGTGATCTAGAGATCAGTCTGTTGATGCTTTCCTGTTTGCTGCCGGTGGTCTGTCAAGGAAAAAAGAAACTTCAGAAGAGACAGGGACCAAGGATTCCCCTTTTCGATTCCCTTGTAGGATGGAATTTTTGGGATCTTGAATCCTTCTGTAGAGCCTTATTTCTCTTTTCCCGGTGGCAATGTTTATGTGCTTGCGGGGAGGAATGGGGCAATGGTGACATGTCCAAAAAGTTTTATTCCTTTTTATTGACAATTGCGCAAGTGTGTAGGTGAGTCTGGAGCGATGGCACACAGGATGACGCTGGTGCTTAATATCTGCCTGGAGAGCAGCCAAGCGCTGGTTCTTAGGCAAGAGCTGGTGCATTGGATCTGTGAGCATTGACTCTTTGGCAAGAGCTGACGCATGGATCCGGGACCGTAACTGCACAGGAGGGCGCAGGAAAGTGAGGATTGATTGATTGATTGATTTAAAGTTTTCAGGCATCCTGACATCTAAGGTCATTGACGCCGATATCATTTAGTTTATGTATACAAAAAAAAAAAAAAAAAAAACATAAGAGTATTCAATTAAAATCATAAAAGTTGAATGTCATAAAATCAAAATGGTTTTCAGAAGACCTGCTTCTGGAATAAATCTAAAGATGCCACTTGCATAGTAGGACACATCATGTCCAAGAATCTTGGCAAGGATGAACCTGCCACCCTCACCTCGAGCCTCAAACAAATATCTATTCCTTAAGTTGTTATAATTGGGGCATTCGGTCAACAAATGCCTCATTGTTAGAGGTACTAAACAGACGTCACAATACGGTTGCTGTTGGCCCTTCAGCAGAAACTCATGTGTCAACCGAGTGTGACCAATACGGAGACGACAAAGAGACGTCTCCCATTTTCGGGGCATCATATTATACCTCCAAGAAGATATGACATTTTTTACCTCTCACATTTTATTGCCATCTAGGCTATCCCATTGCTGTTGCCATTTATTGCAAACCAATTTCTTGATGTCGGGTAAGAAATCATTACAGGGAATGGGATACCTTCTTGGCAGCAACTCAGATGCAGCATTCTTAGCCAGTGAATCTACCTTCTCATTCCCACACACACCTACATGTGCTGGAACCCAACAAAATCGAACTGTTATAACTCTCCGTCCAATAATAAAAAGCCATTCTAAAATCTTTAAAACTAGAGGGTTATTAGAATTAAAAACTTCTATAGCTTGAAGGACACTCCTTGCATCACTAAAAATTGTAAAATTACCCTACTTCTCCAAGGCTATTTTCTCAATAGCGGTTAATATGCCATACAGTTCGGCAGTAAATATGGAAGCGGTCAGAGGAAGTGCACCTCTAAAATTAAAACCATTACTATGTACCCCAAATCAAACGCCAGCATCAGATTTGGAGCCATCAGTATAGATAAAAGTTGATCCTCTATGTTCTTTAACATGTTTATTAAAAAGAGACCTGGCTTCTAGGTCTGACATATTCTTCTTATCTCCTATAAGATATTTACAAAAAGATATCTCTGGTAATTTCCATGGAGGCATTGATGATGCCTTGAATGGAAGTACCTTACATCTAATTATATCCAGACTGTTTAATAATTGTTTCACCTGAAAGCCATAGGCTTGAGGAGATTTTGGGTGCATCTCAAAGTATGTTGGGTGCCTTACAAGGCTTGCAGTCTGGAAGGCTAAAGAATTAGGGAGTCTTTGCAATCTAAACCAATACCGGAGAATTGAAGACATCCGGTAAAGGTCTAGAGGTAACTCTCCAGCATCAACAAGGAGACTTGGGATAGGTGATGTTCTAAATGCTCCCGTGGACAATCTAATACCTGCATGATGTATTGAATCTAATATTTTAAACCGGCTTGGGGTGGCTGAAGAGTATATTTCACAACCATAACTAATTTTGGAAAAAATCAAGGCCTTGTATAATTTTAAAATAGTATTGCGGTCTGCCCCCCATGATGTATGGGACAATACTTTTAAAATATTCAGAGCTTCAACACATTTAGCTTTTAGCGCTTTTAGGTGAGAAACCCATGTACGTAAGTCTACAATCAAATATCAAACCTAAAAATTTGGTTTCCGATACACATGGGATACGTTGACCTTTAATGTATATATCCGGGTCTGGATGTGCTCCCCGGATACGACAGAAATGTACAATAGTAGTTTTACTTGTCGAGAACTTAAATCCATTCATATCGGCCCACTGGATAATTTTGTCAATTGAGAGCTGTAGTTTTCTCTCAACCATTGCCATTCTGGCTCCAGCAAATGATATGGAGAGATCATCCACAAATAATGTTGAGAGAACATCCTGGGGAATTGCTGAGGATATCCCATTAATTGCTAGTGCAAAAAGGGTTACACTCAGCACACTACCCTGAGGAACTCCTTCTTCCTGGCACTTACTCTCTGATAGAGCTTCCCCAACTCTCACTTGAAAAACTCTATGTGAAAGAAATGCCTGAATAAATAGTGGCAGCTCTCCTCTCAATCCGATTTCATGAATGGTTTTAAGTATACCATATCTCCATGTGGTATCATATGCCTTTTCAAGGTCAAAAAATACTGTAACATGTTGCTGTTTGGAAGCAAAGGCTTCACAAATAGAGGACTCAAGTCGTATCAACACATCAGTCATTGAGTGCATTTTTCTGAATCCACATCGAATCGGTGATAAAATACCTTTCTTTTCAAGGTACCATATCAGCCTTGCATTGACCATCTTCTCCATGATTTTACATAAACAAGATGTCAATGCAATAGGACGATAGTTTGCTGCTAAAAACTTGTCTTTACCGGGGTTTTAAAAAGGCTAAAATAATGGCTAGTTCCCAAACACTTGGGTAACTATGATCATGCCATATTCTATTAATAATGCTTAAAATAAATATCTTTGTATTAAAATGTACATGTTTAATCATTGCATATGGAATTCCATCAGGTCCAGGGGCTGTATCATTGCAATGAGCAAGTGCAGAATCAAATTCTCTTTCAGTGAAAGGAGAATTATAAGACTCTTCCCTTCTTGTTGCAAAATTTAAAATTTTCTTTTCTTCAATGCTCCTATACTGGTGACCAGGGGCTCCTACACACTTGCTGGATACATTTGAAAAAGGACTAGCCAGGGCATTGCTAACATCATTTGCTCCAGTTACATACTGACCATTCACCTTCAACACTGGTGGTGGGTTGGGGGTGAATTTGCCAGCTATCTTTTTTACTTTCCTCCACACAGCAGATGGTGGTGTTCTACTGTTAATGGAGGAAACAAAAGACATCCATGACTGGCGCCTTGCTTCTTTCATGGCACGACGGAACTGTGCTTTACATTTCTTGTACATAATTAAATTCTCATCAGTTCGGAGTCTACACAATCGTGTTAGAGATCTTCTTGTGGCTCTGTGAAGGGCAGTTAGTTCTGAAGACCACCACGGGACTGGTCGTCGTTTGAATAGCCCTGTTGTTTTGGGAATTGAATTGACTCCTGCTGTATGGAGAGTTCCATTCAGTAAGTCTATGGCATTATCGATATTTTCAACTTGTTCAGCTCTCCCTCAATTTCACTTAGCTCACGAAATTTTTCCTAGTCCGCCTTGTCAAGATTCCATCGTGGCGATCTCTGTAAAGGTGGACCATTGTTGGTGTTTATCATGATTGGTGCATGATCACTAGTATGCCAATCATCTAATGTCCTCCAATCAAAATCAAGAAGGCAGTTAGAGCTTGTAATTGAAAGGTCAATGCATGAAAAGGTACCTGTCTGAACATGGAAGTGTGTGGGCTCTCCTGTATTAAGGAGTCCCACATCCTCATTCTCCACAATTGATGAGATAATATTGCCCCTTGTGTTTGCTAAGGTATCACCCCATAAAGGATGTCTACCATTCATATCTCCCAGTAAGAGAAATGGTTGAGGGAGTTGATGAATGACCTCTGCTAAATCATCATATAAAATATTATCATTTGGAGGCAAGTAGAAAGAGCATATTGTATATTTTCTTCCAATATCAATTTGTACAACCACTGCCTGCAGTGTTGTACATATAGACATAGGTATTTGGGGAACATCTCAACGAACAGAAATGAGACTTCCACCATGGCTCCCTGCTTGATGATTATATGGTGTTCTATAGCTAACATACTCTCGAGGACTAGGAGTGTTAGCATCAAGCATATTTTCCCGTAGACATACAATTATGGGGGAATGTTCATGAATTAGGAGCTTAAGTTCTTCAAATTTCGCCCTTAAACCCTGACAGTTCCATTGCAAAATTGAGGAGAAAACTATGGATTATTTCGGGAAGCCATCTTGGATGAGGTCTTCCCATTAGCAGTTTTTAATCTAACATTATTACCTGTAGGTTTCTTCAGAGATGGTCTTGTTATGTTGGGTTTTACGTTGGTGTTTTTCTTTGTATCTTTTTTGTCTATTTGTTGAGGGGGATGGTGGACCTCAACTTGAATTTCTGAATTATTTAAATTGTCTTCTGGTTGATCGGCAACATCAACAGACAAAACATCATATTTATTTGATGTCATAATTATAGAATTTCTTATGGAAGGGGGTGAGAGATGGAGGTCTCTCTCTTTTACGATTAATAGGTTGTGAGTTACCAGGTTTTTGTACCTTCCCCACTACAGGTACACCTGATAACTTGGTGTCAGGTGGAATCTCCATTAAATCAGGCAAGGATATGGCCTGGGAGAGGTTAGTACTATCCTTTGTAATGGGGGACAAAGGTTTAATAGTGGTGGGCAATGTCTTTTGGTTGATACTCAATGATAAATCTTTAGGAGGAGATGTTCTTGTCTTATGCAACACTTTATCAATAGATGGTGAATTCCTTTTTCGAGAACTACCTACAGTAGTAGGTGGGCGAGATGATTCCCGAGGAACTTTTTCTCCTGTTTTTAATGTCTTTGCATAAGTATTAGATTTATTTAATAATCTCTTGGCATACCCCACGCTTACATGTTCAATAATTGATTTATTGAGGGCATCCTCTTCTAACTTATAAAACTGGCAGCTCCTATCATTAGATTTATGATTAGAGTTGCAGTTTAAGCACCTTGCCTCAAGTGTACATTCCCCATGGTAAATATTGGAGCAAGTATTACAAATTTTTTCACTATTGCAAACTTTGGAAGGATGGCCAAATTTAAAGCAATTATAACATTGCAGTGGCTTCTGCTTAAAAGGTTGAACTCTGATCCTTTCGTTTTCTATGTCTATGTGGAAAGGTACATCGGCATCCTGGAGAGTAAGAACAATCATTGATGTTCCAGGTACTTTATGTACTTTCCACAGTGATAGCGGACACATAGCCAATATCTCCTCTTCAGTAAATTCATACAGATTCCTATTAAAAACCACTCCCCTTCCATAGCTAAAGTTTAGATGGGGTTTGATGTCCAATTTTATATCATCATTTACTGTCTTCAAATTGGACAGTATAACAGACTGTGTATGACTTGGCCTTTATCAAGTAACTTTTCTTCCCGAATCGAGATATATCTCCAGGTGCGATCGTACCTACCTTCCTCTGAAGAAATTTGCAGATCTTGAAATAATTTTCCTTACCTCCTACAGATTGAGCAAGAAGCCACATTGGTGGTTTTGGCTTTCTTTGGGATGGTATATCTGCCTCTATATCTTTATCAGCCCAGTCTGCTGGTCTGTAGACATCCAGATCTTTAGGTGCCCCATCACACAGAGCACCCTTAACACCCATATTACCTACTTTAATATCAACAATATTACGGCTTGCATTAAATGCCTCCTCATGACAATTAAATGATAACCAAGATTCCCAATTATCATCTTGAAGTTTCATTCTAATTTCTTTTATTAATCCGTAACACTCAAATATTTTATGTAGCATATCATAATTAGCTTCTAATGGGATTTGGGTAACGTGCAGGACATTCAGTTTTCCTGTGTTGCCCAAATTACCCTTTTTCCGAGTGTTTAAAGAATAGTCCTTTTTAGTTCCTACGTCGTCAACGGAGTTTTCTTTAAATGAATTGCCAGAGGTCGTCAACAGTGCCGGGGGCGAGTCAGCATATCCAGGGGAGGTGGGGTCATTCTCACAAGAATCCATCAGAATAAAGAAAAGAGAAGAGTGATTTTTTTAATAGTTTGATTTACCTGCTTGAGAACATTAAGGCATCACATGTTGGGAAGGATATTTGCACTCTCCACTACCGGCACAGTAAGAGTATACTTCCCAGATGGTCCACTCCATACCCTACCCGAAGGATAGCATCAAAACAGACATAGAGGAACAGGTGTAAGCTGAACCCGCCTGTTAGGACTGAGACCAAGAAACTATGGAATCATCCTCCCCATATCTGTAATGACGGGCTTCCGGCCAAAAGCCGAGAGTCCTACCCCAAGTGTTGGATCCCCCTGGATTCCGAAGACCCAACACTTGAGAATAGTTCCGCCAAAAAGGTCCAAACCATCTTCGGGATGGCTGAGATCATCCAATACTCTCACATATAGCTTTGAGCACAAACACCTCCCAACCGTGACACCTTTCCCATTCATCAAAGCAGGCAGCAAAACCGGATGTAGAAACATCCGCCCAAGTGGCAATAACAGATGTAGAAACATCCATGCCATAATGAGAATAAAAAAAAGAAAAAAAAATAATAATAATAAACATACTGTAAATATATATGTAAATATATACACATATACATATGGGAAATTTTACTCATAGGGTTGGGACAGCAACATGAATAAAAGTTTATAATATTAAGAGAAGGTTGAAGCAATATAAAGAGGAAGAAAAAGATAATTAAGAGAGAAATTTAGATTCGAACTGGGGGAGCAATTTCCCCAAGTTCGAGAGCCCTCTTGCCCGTCACCAAGTTTCAGCACGGGAATAGAATGCCGTGCTGAAGCTCAGTGACTTCATCAAGGCATTCTCTCATTAAGAGGGAGGAAAGTGAGAAAGAGCGCTGGCGCGCAGTAAGGCACTGTGTAGTTTTGTGCATTCTCCCAAGAATGCACCGAAGCGTGTGACTGGTTGCGCAAGAGTGGGAGCATTGGCGCATGCGTGAGAGTACTACGTGGAGAATGTTGGCATGTGCGTGCGGAAGACCATCGGCGTCTGCACGCAGAAGACCGTCGGCGCGCGCGGAAGGCTGTGTGCGCGAACTCAAGATTATTGGAGCGCGCAAGCACGAAGGCCGTCGGCGCGTGCCCGCGTGCCCGCATGTAAGGCCGTCAGTGCGCGTACGCAGTAGACTTTTGGCGCACGTGCAGGATACCATCGGCACCTGCGCGCAGAAGAAAGTCAGCGCGCACACGCGCAATACTGTTGGTGCACGCCGGAGACCCTAGGCGCTTGCGCGGGGAATTAAGTCGGCCCGTTCGCGCGGAACTGTTGCCACCCGCGCGTGCAAGACTATTGGCACTTGCACGCTTAGAAAATCATCGGCGCGAGAGCGGGAGACCAGTGGCGCCCGCATGTGGAAGATCGTCGGCGCGTGCGGAAGATCGTCAGCGCGCGCGCAAGAGCATTGGCGCTAGCGCACGCGGAAAATCATCGGCGCGAGCGCGTGTACAAAACCGTTGGCACGCATGCGCGCGGAAGATTATCGACGCGCGCGGAAGACTATCAACGCGCGTGCGGAAGACTATCATCGCGCGCGCGCGGAAGACTATCAACGCGCGAGCGGAAGACTATCGGGACGCGCGCATGCAAGATTATTGGCGCGTGCGGAAGATCGTCGGTACCCGCACGCAGAAGAACGTCGCACGTATATAACAGCGCATCGCTGGAGACCATCGGTACCCGTGCGCGGAAGATCGTCGGCGCTCGCACGCGCGTGCGGGAGACCATCGGTACCCACGCGAGGAAGATCATCGGCGCTCGCGCGCATAAGAATATCAGCGAGCCAGGACCGAAATACAAAGGACTTCGTTACAGCGCAAGGTTGCGCTGGTAGATTGGTAGGTCAGCTGGCAGGACAATCAGGAACTGGGATGTGCCCTTTGGAAGGGCGAACATCCACAGTTGGGGACCACAAAAGGCCCGTGTTAGGGTCCAGGACCGAAGTCCAAAGGACTACGTTGCAGCACAAGGTTGCGCTGGTAGATCGGTAGGTCAGCTGGCAGGACGATCAGGCTGCGCTGGAAGGTCTGCTTGATACTCCTAAGAGGTGTCTCTGTGAGAGGCCTCTCCCGCGAACGAGAGAGGTGAATACTTCGTGAAAGAGACTTGAAGACACCCATGATGACACCCCTTAGGGCCGGTGGATCAGCAAGCTGACCTTAGCAGTAGCGATCCTCCGAAGAGGAGTCTCTATGAGTGGCCTCTCTCGCGAACGAGAGAGGTGAACACTTCGTAGAAGAGACTAGAAGATGCCCATGATGATGCCGCTTTGGGCCGGTGGATCAGCAAGCTGACCTCAGCAGTAGCGATCCTCCGAAGAGGAGTCTCTAAGAGTGGCCTCTCTTGAGAACGAGAGAGGTGAACACCTCGTAGAAGAGACTTGCCAAGACCGTGCTCCATCCCTGAAGGAAGAGAAACTCAGCAATGGGGGAGAGAAGTCTGGCCAAAGGGCAGCAACAGCAGTCGGAGGCGATGAATTTATTAAGATATGGGAAGTTCTCCCTCTGAAGGGAGAAACATCCTCACACCTGGGGAGGAAACTTCTCTCGGAAGGGAAGTTGTCCAACCCCTGGAGGCGAACCTCCTTTAGCATTCTAAGATGATCTGAAGTGCTGGCCATGTTGTCACGGGAGTACTTCTCAGAGAAGGGATAACGCCCATGACGACGTCCTCTGAGGGACGGCAGTGACAGCAGATTCCCCATGCATGAACAGAACAGCTCTGCTTTGTTGGGACTCTTTAGTGGAACAAAGAAAAACTGCATAGTTAACTGGGAAAATAAAATTAAATAATTATTTAACAGAAATTCCGTAGGGAGGAACTCCGAAGAGGAACCCCGAGGGAACAACATAAAATAAGAATTAAGTATTGCGCTCTTCCTTCCCCAGACGACATCCACGGGAGAAGGGGGGGAGCGGAGTAACTATAATAAAAACAGAATTGTAATTATTCAAATCAGCTAAGAATATTCACTAATAGTGAGAACCACTGAACCTCCGAAAGGAAGTGTTCCCAACGGAGAAAGCTGAAAAGTTAAAATACAATTAGATTTTCACTAAACATAATTGAGACAAACAATCGGAAGAGCAACCTAACCCGCACATGGGAAAGGAGCTTCCCCAATAGTACGCTGTTGTAGTAAAGGTGAACGACCTCGAGAAGAGAGAGACCGTAGTCAATCTTTAAAAGGCCACATTCCCTTCGCTCAGATTCCAAGTTTCCCATAGGAAAAGAGAAAAAGGCTAAGACAATAGTTGAATGAAGAGGGTCCAGGCAATGACGATTCCCCTGCGGTGGCCGAGTTAACGGATATATGCCGACGGGAAGACCGATGGACCAGAGAGGGAGAGGTCGTTCCCCACGAAGTGAAACTGGGCTGGCCTTGCTACTACGCAAGTGTCGTTGTCGTATATGTATCACACACGCAGCACAAACTCTGAAAAGGAAACGTACCCCATTTCTATACACATATACAGTGGAACCTCTACATACGAATTTAATCCGTTCCAGAACCAACTTCGGATGTAGAAATTGATCGGATGTCGAAACGAATTTTCCCATAAGAATACATTGAAATAGGATTAATCCGTGGTTGAGCCCAAAAACCTATGATAACTTCTTAATAAACTACTACACATAATTTTCCCATGAGAATAATGAACACTAAATTAGATAATAGACATGTAAATAAGAAGAATAGACATGTAAATAAGAAGAATTAGCAAAAAATGATAAATAAGAAACGGGTTTTTAGCGTCACTTTACCTTAGAAACTCCAGCGCAGGTGTTGTTCGTCTTCGCTACGCAGAGAGGAGAGAGGAGACGGACGGACGGCGAGGAGGTAGAGAGGTTAACTACGATAAACGTAACACTACCGTAACTTATTCTAACTTACACTAAGTGAACTTTAACATAACTTAGCTTATTTTTTTTTTATTTTTATATTTTATATTTTTTTTTACATTTTCTTTTTTTCTTTTTGATGATTACGTAATTTTAATCACTATCACTTACATTTAAAATTGACTGAATTTCTTTTGCTTCACTCTTTTCCGTTTTCTGTGTTTCACTTTCTTCCTCTTCACTCTTTGCCGTTTTCTTCGGTTCACTTACATCCTCTTCATCGCGAGTTCGCTTCGCAGTTTTTTTAAAGAAAGCATCGATAGATAATTGCTTCGTACGGCTTTTCAGAATGTTTCGAAAGTGCGTTAGGCAAACATCATCGAATTGAGAAACTACACGACAAACCTGCAATTTCTTTGGATGGTATTTGTCGATGAAGTCGACCACGTCTTGATATTTTCCTAACACCTCTTTTATTTGCGCTGAACCTAACACATGTTCTACCTCCTCGCTCTCTTCCTCGTCATCACTCATGTGCTCCGACATAGCATGGAGTTCCTTGAGCTCATCCGTCGTCAGTTCGTCGTGATGTTCGGCGACGAGTTCCGTAACGTCATCTGCGTCGACCTCCAGACCCATGGACTTGCCAAGGGAGACGATTTCCTCTACGGCTTCCGCTGCACCGACCACGGGATCAGGTTCGGGGTTAAAACCCTCGAAATCTCGGGGAGAAACTGCATCAGGCCACAGCTTCTTCCATGCAGAATTGAGGGTCCGTCGAGTTAATCCCACCCAAGCCTGATCAATGATCTTTAAGCAGTGCACGATATTGAAGTGGCCCCTCCAAAATTCACGCAAAGTTAAGTTGGTGCTTTGCGTGACATTAAAGCACTGCTTGAATAAGTGCTTGGTGTACAGCTTCTTAAAATTAGAGATGACTTGCTGGTCCATGGGCTGGAGGATAGAGGTGGTATTTGGTGGAAGATACAGCACCTTTATGAACTTGAATTCATCGAAGATATCATCTTCAAGTCCGGGGGGGTGAGCGGGTGCATTGTCAAGGCATAGCAGGCACTTTAAAGGCAATTTCTGCTCATGAAGATACTTCTTCACAGAAGGACCGAAAACTTGGTTTACCCATTGCACAAAGAATTGCCTAGTGACCCAGGCCTTCGAGTTGGATCGCCAGAAAACATGAAGCTGATCCTTATCGACGTTGTGTGCTTTAAAGGCCCTAGGGTTCTCTGAATGGTAAACAAGCAAGGGCTTAACTTTAAAGTCCCCGCTAGCGTTGGCACATAGAGCAAGAGTCAACCGATCCTTCATTGGCTTATGCCCAGGCAATTTCTTCTCTTCAGCAGTGATGTAGGTTCGACTCGGCATCTTCTTCCAAAACAGCCCGGTTTCATCACAATTGAACACCTGCTGCTCTACGTAGCCTTCTTCCTTTACGATATTTTCGAATTTCTTAACAAAGTCAGTTGCAGCCTTTGTGTCCGCACTAGCAGCCTCTCCGTGGCGAACAACTGAATGAATCCCGGACCGTTTCTTAAATTTCTCGAACCAGCCACGAGATGCCTTGAAATCATCTAAGGAAGGCTCGGTTGAACTCTCCCCAGCATCACCCACAGAGCTCTCCTCCTTCAAGTCCGTAAAGATGGCGTGCGCCTTCTCGCAGATGACTGTTTCGGTGATGGTGTCGCCAACGATCTCTCTATCCTTAATCCACACTAGTAGAAGTCGTTCCATCTCTTCTATGATAGGGGTACGGCGTTTGGAAATTATAGTGATCCCCTTAGAAGGTTTCACTGCTTTAATAGCTTCCTTCTGTTTAAGGATTGTCGAGATCGTCGACATATTACGGCCATACTGTTTAGCAAGTTCACTCACGCGGATGCCACGCTCATGTTTTTCAATAATTTCCTGCTTAATTGCTATAGAAAGCATTTCCTTCTTTCTTTTCTCACCACTACCACTACCACTGGCAAAACTAAGCCTTTTTGGACCCATGATTTACGTAAATTATCGTTAATGGATGCACGTAAAAAATCACGATTAATTCACAGTTAATATCACAACGCAAAGAGCACAACCACACGAAGCCGGCGAGAACAGAGGACTGACCCAAGCCGCGCTAATTGAGCGTCCCTCCGAGGTCGATGTGCTGCCTTCTATCGGCGGAAATAAAAAACACTTCAGGCGCTATGAGCACCGACTACGCGTACGAGTATTGTTTACTTCGGGTGTCGAAAAAAACATTCGGGTGTAGAGTCGGAACGTGTTCGAATTGTACTTCGCGTGTCGAAAAATTCGGATACAACCGGTACGACGAAAATTGCTACTTCGTGTGTCGAAATAAAATTCGGGTGTAGAGTCAAAAATTTGCTCGAATTTTACTTCGGATGTTGGAAAATTCGGATGTAGATACGATCGTGTGTAGAGGTTCCACTGTATATACATTATATATATATATATATATATATATATATATATATATATATATATATATATATATATATATATAATTTTATATATATATATATATATATATATATATATATTTTCTTTGGAGTCACTTGTGATCTCTCAATCTCGACCAAGGTTTTTCCCGCCGTTACCCCCCTTACTCCGTTCTATATAGGTTTACCCCCGCCGCCAGAGGATGCGCCCTGAGGGCAGGATTAGGACAGGTCACTGCCTCTCTGGGTCAGCATCGCCATTAAGTTTGTCCGCTTAGCCCAACTTGGCAATGGAAGGATGGCACTCGGGGATGGAAGGGAGGGCCATTACCCCGAAAAGTAGTTCTCGGTGAGTATGTTAGGAAAAATAAAAATTATTTAAAATTTTTTATTTGTTCCGACACAAATACTCACCGAGAACTACTTTTCTTTGGAGACTTATACTTAAGGAGGCGGGAGTGCCATTCTGCCACTTGGCTCGGCACGTAGTGCCTAGAGGGCTATGGAATGCGGGGCCTATCAGAGGAGCGAGAGGAGGGTAACTACGGAACCTTACGCTATTATCTAAGACTCACCTCTTAAATTTCTTCTGTTGATTTTCTCCTGATGAAGTAGCGAAGAATTTTATTCCCCGTTGGGGACATCTTCTAGCCTACCGCTACACAGATTGGAGGGCGGCGATGACTGTCCCAATGGAGAACCCGTCCAAGGATTTTCTAGAATAATCCTTGAGGTAGTTGGGCAGTAAAGGTCGACTGGAGCGACCAAGTGCCAGCTTGCAGGATCTGTCCCACCGCCATGTTTCTCTCAAAGGCCAAGGAGGTGCTCAGGCCCCTGATGTCATGGGGGCGGGGAGTGCCTGGCACTGCCATTTTATCCTCTTCATAGGTTCTAGCGATAACTCGTCTCAGCCCGAAGGAAATGGTGTTCTTGGAGACTTGTTTCTTATTAACAACTGTGGAGACGAAGAGGTTCTTGGCACCTGGTCGGAGATGAGCCGTCCTTTCCAGGTACTTTCTGAGCGTCCTTACTGGGCATAACTTCAAGTCTTCTGTATTGCCTGTCTTGGGAATGGCCGGAATTGAGAAACCTTCAAATCTCGGGGTCCCAGACTGCTGGGTTCTGAGTCTTCGCCACAAAGGAGGGTACGAACTTGAAGGACACTTCCTTCCACCCTTTGGAGTGGCGCAACGTCGTAAGACAGACCATGGATCTCGCCCACCTCTCTTAGCCGAAGCCAAGGCTAGCAAGAAGACGGTCTTGAGGGTGAGGGTCTTTGTCCCCGATATCTTTCAGGGGTTCAAAGGGAGGGACGACTTAGCATTTTCAGGACCTTGGCCAGGTCCCACCTGGGCACTCTCCTAGCTTGAGGAGGGCAGGACTGCTCGAAACTCCTAATCAGCATCGCTATGTGTCTCGAGGTGCCCAGGTCGATGCCTTTCAGGAGGAAGACTTGGCCTAAGGCTGCCCGTACTCCTTTAATGGCTGGATTGACATTCCTACTTCATCTCTAAGGTACACGAGAAACTCAGCTATGTCCGGGACTTTAAGCGGTCTTATGTGTTTCTCCGAGCACCACTTCGTAAAGGCGGCCCACTTCGCCTGGTATACCACGGTAGAGGATTTTCTTAGGTATAGGGACATTCTCTTAGCTGTGGAGGAGGAGTACCCCTCCTTCTTCAAGAGCCGCTCGATAGTCTCCAGGCGTGAAGGCGAAGAGAGAGAGGGTTGTCGTGGAACTTGAGGAAGTGAGGTTGACGCAGCAGGTCTGACCTGGCGGGCAGAGGCCAAGGTGGTTGGCTCGCCAGGTCTTTTAGATCCGCGAACCACTCTCTCTCCGGCCACCAGGGCGCTACCAAAGTCATCCTTAGGTTTTGGGAGGCTCTTACTCTGTTGAGTACCTGCCTTATCAGCGTGAAGGGGGGAAAAGCGTACACGTCTAAGTTGTCCCACTTGTGCTGGAAGGCGTCTTCTAGGGCTGCTTTTTGGTCTGGTACCGGGGAGCAATAGACCGGTAGTTGGGCGTTGAGCTTTGTTGCAAAGAGGTCCATCACTGGGGAGCCCCAGCGTTGAATGATGAGTCTGGCTACTTCCGGGTGCAAGGACCACTCTGTCCCCACTATCTGACCCATTCTGCTGAGGCCGTCGGCTAGCACGTTTCTCTTCCCGGGGATGAACCTTGCTAGCAGTACCACCTGCTGCTCGTCCGCCCAATGCAGGATGCTTATGGTGAGGTCGCACAGTTCCTTCGATCTCATGCCCCCTTGCTTCTTTATGTAGGCTACCACCGTGGCGTTGTCGCACATTAACGCCACGGTGTTTCCCCTTAACCGACTTGCAAAGTGCAGACATGCCTTCTGGACTGCTTTTAGCTCTAGGACGTTGATGTGGAGATGCTTTTCGCTCTCCGACCAGGTACCGCTTGCTGTCTCTTCCCGAAGGTGGGCTCCCCACCCTTGGTTGGAGGCTTCTGTGAACAGGAGGTACTCGGGGGGACAGGACCCGAGGGGCATCCCCTTGAGGGAATTCGACTGGCAGTGCCACCATTCTAGGGCTGTTCTCGTGTCTGGAAGGATAGGAATCAACGCCTTCTGAGCGCCTGTCTGGGACCAGAGGCTCTTGAGGTTCCATTGCACGGGTCTGAGCCGCATCTTCCCTTGGGGAACCAGTTTCTCTAATGAGACCAGGTGACCTATCAGTCTCTGCCAGTCTTTCGCCCTCCTGGAATGTTCTGACAGGAACGGCTGAATGGTGTGATTGAGGTTCCGTATCCTGTCTTCCGAGGGGAAGACCTTCCCCTGCACGGTGTCCAACGTCATCCCCAAGTATCCCATTCTGTTGGATGGTGTTAAGTTCAATTTTTCCAGATTGATTATGATTCCCAGATTCCTGCAGAACTGGAGGAGGTTTCTCCCTTGCTCCTCCAAGAAGGCCTTTGAGTTGGAAAGGAGCAACCAGTCGTCTAGGTATCTGATGAGACGGATACCTCGTTCGTGAGCCCACACTGAGACTGTCGCGAAGACCCTCGTGAACACTTGAGGGGCCGTCGACAGGCCGAAGCAAAGGGTCTTGAACTGCAGGATCTGGGAACCCCATTTTACCCGGAGGAACTTCCGACTCGACGGGTGGACAGGGATCTGGAAGTATGCGTCCTTGAGGTCAACCGTCATCATGTAATCCTTCTCCCTCAAGGACATCAGGACGGATTTCGGGGTGTCCATCTTGAAGTCCGTCTTCTTGACGAACTTGTTGAGGGCCGACAGGTCTATCACGGGTCTCCACCCCCCCCGTTGCTTTCTCTACCAGGAACAGGCGGCTGTAGAAGCCCGGGCCTGGGAGAAGGACTTCTTCCATGGCCCCCTTCTCTAACATGGAGGAAATCTCTCCTTGAAGGGTGGCCCTTTTCATCGGGTCCCTGGGGGCCAACCATTCTGTTTGGCTGGCTGGAATAAGAGGGGGTGGGTCCGCTATGAAGGGGAGCCTGTAGCCTTCTTTCAGGACGGACACCGTCCAAGGATCCGCTCCTTGTGTTTTCCATGCTTGCCAATGAGGTCTGAGGCATCCCCCAACCCGAGGCTTGGGCGGGAGTAGGGGGCCTCTCCCTCTACCTTCTCCTAGAGGGGCGGCCTGATCTGCCTCTCTTCGAGGCGGAGTAACCCGACCTGAAGGAGCTGGCAGAAGCTGGTGCTCCTCTGCGGGAGGGCTGCAGAGTTGTTGTCCAGGAGGAGGAAGGGGCGTCCCTCCTCGAAGAGCTGGGGGCGGCCTGAGGAGTCACGGCGCTATCCGAGGCTGATCTCCTGTATGGCGCCCTTCTAGAAGACGCTTGTCTGGGGACGTTGGCCTCTCTCTTCTTGGACACCTTCTCCATTAGAACTTCCAGTTCCTTTAAAGGGAACAGAGACTCACCCCCCAAGGGTAGGCTACGCACAGCTCGGGCCTCCCTGTCCGGGATCCTCCTCGACAACTTAGAGAGAACTGTGTCACGTTTCCTAAGTACCCAGTTGGCCGTCAAGGCGAGCGCTTGGTACGCCAGAAACTTGAGAGTTTTCCCCCCGGAGGTGAGAAGATCCGTCAGGAGACTCTGCTGCTCTGGATCTTCGGGGTCGATGGAGGCTTGCACCAGTCCAGCCATGAGGAGACGTTCACCAGGTCCCTCGACATCTCCTCCATCATGGCGGCTTCTGTAGGCGAGAAGGAAACCGGGGCTGAAGAGGCCCTTTCGTCCGAGCCGCCTTGTCCCAGGATGTCTAAGGCCGGGTCCACTTTACAGGGGCCTGGGCGCCTCCCTTCAGGAATGTAAACTTTCCCTTGTGTCTTGAGGCCCTGGAGCAGTTTCGAGGCACTCTGGGACTTGGGGGCTTCCGCATTGCTGGCCACTAAGTTATCTATGTACTCTTGTCCCAGTACTAGGTTTGGGGCAAGAGGAAGGGCCAGGGAGGACTTCGGAAGGGCGTCGTGATGCGTGAATCTCAGGAGGCTTGACCTCCAGGAATTCCCCTTAGGTGCCGACGGTTCTGCGATCCCATGGAGCCTCCTGATGAGACCCACCACCCTTCTGTATGCGGAGTCCTCCGACGGGGGAGCTTCTCCTCCGTCAGCCGAGGCCTCGGCCTGGCGTGGGGGCGCCGGGTTGCTTGAACGGTAGACCGGTCGTCCTCCTCTTGGGTCCAGGGAGGCCGACCTGTAACCGTAGGGAGCTCCGTAGGAGGGTGGATCTCACTGCAAGGCGGGTACCACCGGCTCAGGGAGGGCCCTAGGTTGCCCCAAGGCTCTGGAAGCCGAAGTCACGGTCCCGGTGGGCTGACCCAACAACGGGAACCGATCCTTCTTGCTCGATGACCGCACCAGCTGGGCTGGTTCGGTCAGGCTGCCTTCAAAGAAGCGCGTTTCCCCCCGCTGGGCGGGGTGAACCGGAGGCCTCGAGGACTTATGCTTCTGAGCGAGGTCTTTCCTGCGTGGCAGGTCGAGCGGTTCTAGGCTGTGCGTAGGGAGCGGCAGCCTAGACGCCCGTTCACTGGAACGAGAGTCTGGAGAGTGGAGCCTTTTGGACTCTCCTGAAGGGACGTAGACCCAAGCGCCGCCGGGAGAGGCATTTCTCCTATACTTACGGGAGTGGGAGCGGGGGCGCTTCCTGCTATGTCGCGACCTTGACCTGGAGCGGGAACGATCGCTTTCGGACCGCTCCCTCTTCCCGCGCCGTTTCTCCCTGAGTTCTCCCCCGGAGGATGAATCTATCTCTGACGAGTCCGAGGGCGCCACGTTCCTCGTGTAACGGCTGCCCGCGTGATGCGTGGGGGAAGCTCTTCGCCGCCGGACGTCCGAGATTGGATACTGGAGGAAGTCCTCGGGGACCGCTGTGGAGATCGTCGGCACCGAGTCCACTCTATCTATGCCAGGGGGCCAGGGGTCCAGGGTCACGTCCATTCTTAGCGGTGACCTCCCCGGTGTTTTCGGCAACTTCCACCCGAAGGCATCGCTACTCGGGCGGCGAACTCTAGCGTGGCTGTCCTCTGGCGGGGGAGAGCCCGACGCACCGGCCCACGAGGGCGGGGGAGACTCTGAAATCACCACACTGCCCCATACGGGGTCTTCTGAGGACGCGTGGTCCCCTACCACGAGGCCTGATTCACCAGAAGCACTACCGGACCCTCCGTTATCTCTAGAGGGGCCTGCCCTTGGTTCTTCCCTCACACTGGGTTCACCGGGAAGAACGCTATGACTAATCACAACACTGGGGGCTTGTTGCCCTCTCCTCTGCGAAGGAGACGGAGAAGCCGAGGCTTCGTCGGACCGATCACTGGCCGACGGTAACGAAGAAACGCCACTAACTTTTCTGGGGGAACGCTTAGAAGATTTCTTCTTTTTGGTACCGTAGCGTACCCACTGTATATCATCCCAGCTTACGCACTTCGGACACGTGTCCGCGGAGGAGCAAACTTTCCCCCTACACGTGGAACAAAGGGAGTGAGGGTCTACTTCTGGTTTAGAGAGGAAAGCCCCACACGACTTTCCGGCTCTAGGACCAGGGCAACGTCGCACATCCTCCATCGTTCGCACACGAAAGGGACAACACTAGCGAGTTATAAGTACACTGGGATATACAGTACACAGGGAGAACGCACTGTAACACTTGCGAATAACGCACTACGCAAGAAAAAACACAAGTCCCCACACTGGAAACACATGGAACACAAACGCGCCAAAGGATCGAGAGAGCGAGAGAGTGAGCTGTTTACAGCTCACGACCAAGAAACTTAATGGCGATGCTGACCCAGAGAGGCAGTGACCTGTCCTAATCCTGCCCTCAGGGCGCATCCTCTGGCGGCGGGGGTAAACCTATATAGAACGGAGTAAGGGGGGTAACGGCGGGAAAAACCTTGGTCGAGATTGAGAGATCACAAGTGACTCCAAAGAAAAGTAGTTCTCGGTGAGTATTTGTGTCGGAACAAATATATATATATATATACACGTATAAGAAAAAGTAAGTTAAAAGACAAAAATTAATAGCAGTCCAAAATAGACGAGGAGGGAGAGAGGAAACAACCGCTCTCGAGCCAAAAGTAAAGTGACTAAATCACAGGTGTGTGAATGGGAGTGGTAGCAAGCTAAACCCCCCCCCCCTGCTAACTAGCGGTGTGGGTAGTTAACCCTCGCTAAATTTTAATGGCTCATCATTTCAGCTCCGCCGAAAGTATAACCCTTAATAAATAGCGTGGTTTGTATTCCAGTTACGGAACAAATTTAGGAACTATGGGTCTTTAGAATTGGAGTTTAATGAAAGATTGAAAAAAGCAAATCAGACACTAGCTAGGTTAAGTAAGATTTGGAAATCAAATTGCCTGAAATTACATATAAAACTCAGGCTTTACAGTATATATCAGTTTAGTGAGATCTGTGTTACAGTATGGACATGAGTAATGGTATGACAATAAAACTATATCCAATGGATTTTGTAGATTTGAAAACAAAGTCTTCAAAAGAATATTAGGAGTTGAATGGTAAGGCAGGATTAAAAAGGAAACTATAAGAGAGATTACTAGAGTGCCATATGTGGATGAGATCATGATGAAGGGTAGATGGAGATGGTTTGGGCATGCTCTTTGCACTACCCAAGAGAGAAAAGTTCACCAAACAATTAGTCTAACTGGTCTCCACAAGGCACTAGAAGAGTTGAAAGACCCAGGCCTACATGGCTGAGGACTATAGAGTGTGAAGTAGATGATGAATGAAGAAGTAGTGATTTAAAAGCTAAAGATAGAGACGACTAGCGAAATCTAACCGAGGACTTTAGCATGAATAGGCATAGGAGATGACGATGATGGTGAAACATATATATGCCTGAGTTGTTAATTAACGAGAAAGTTGTAATTCTGAATGCCCTTATGTTGGTATATGTCTTCATAATTCAATAAAGAGAGCTGGAAGGTTATAGGTAGGTAGTAGGTTGGCCAGGGCACCATCCACCTGTTGAGATACTACCACTAGAGTTATAGGGTCTTTGACTGGCAAGACAGTATTACATTGGATCCCTCTCTCTGGATACGGCTTATTTTTTACTTTGCCTACATATACACCAAATAGGCTGGCCTATTCTATACAAATTCTCCTCTGTCCTCATACACCTGACAACACTGAAATTACTAAACAATTCTTCTCTCTTAAAGTTTTAACTGCTGCACTGTAATAGTTCAGAGGCTACTTTCCTCTTGGTATGGTTATTAGAGACTTTATTTATGGTAAGCAGTATTTCCAAAATCAAACCATTGTTCTCTAGTCTTGGGTAGTGCCACAGCCTCTTTACCATGGTCTTCCACTGTCTTGGGGTAGAGTTCTCTTGCTTGGGGGTAACTTGGGCACACTATTCTATCTTATTTCTCTTCCTCAAGTTAGTATGAAGTTTTTATGATTTATATAAAAAAGATTTATTCTGTTGTTATTTTTAACATCTCTTGTAGTTTATTTCCTTATTTCTTTTCCTCACTGAGCTATTTTCCCTATTGAAGCCCTTGGGCTTATAACATCCTGCTTTTCCAAATAGGGCTGTAGCTTAGCAAATAATAATAATAATAATAATAATAACAATAATAATAATAATAATAATAAACGGATTTTGAGCAAAGCGAAAAATCTATTTTTGGGTGATATGGCCATGTCGTCCTGATGGAAGGTTCCTTTCGGCAGCTTTCTAAGGGATATTTGGCTACCGTGATACTCCCAGAGAATTGACCACAGGTCTCCAGAATTCTAACTCCTGGCGCGAGTATCCTTAATACAACTCTTAAGGATATTGCATAATATCAGGGGACGTATTTCTTGATACGACACATAGCAATCTTCACCTCGAATAGAGTTTTTGCTTTAAGGGGAAAGAGTGGCGAAAATGAAGGGGAGCCGTTATCAAGGTTACCCGGTGGATCCCCTCCTGGTACCACCTTGGCAAACTATTCCTTGTTGCAATTAAGCATGGATAGCCGCAGAGAGAGTAGTTTCGGGTGGGGACTTGTTACATGGATGTATACTCCTTTTTTGAAAGGAGGGAGGGTCCATCAGGACGACATGGCCATATCACCCAAAAATAGATTTTTCGCTTTGCTCAAAATCCGTTTTTTGGGCTTAGCCATGTCGTCCTGAAGGAAGTTTACCAGAGAATTACTTGAAAGTACTATATCTGTGGGTTTCTATAAGTGCCTTTGCCTTGACTCAGATTCTTATATGGTCTCCCAAACCAAATGTATATATGACATTACCGTTATTTGTCATATCCACTAAGTTTGGAACTAACTTAGGGCTTCCTGCCCCCTGCAGGGAATAAGTCAATACCGACTATAAAGCGTCAAGGTAGTATTCGTAGGAACAAGGTAGAACTTTAGTTATTACCAGATTGTTCTTACAGAGGTACATAATGAAGTACTTTTATTTCTAGGAAAATAAAAGACTCTGGAAAATTTATTCGGTTTCATGTAGGGCGAATAGGATGCAAATATATTTATGTATTTATTTGTATAGACAAAAATAAATACAACGACGAATGTATCATAAATAGAATCTTTTACATAATCAACATCAATAAATAAATATATTTGTGACCTGTAAGGGAAGAAATATAAACAGTATTAGTAAAACGTAGTTGCCACTCCTTATTGTGAAATTATCAATTTGATTTCACTGAGATGTTGGATATGTTTTAACACTGTACGAATGTTCACACGGCACTGGTGTTATTGGTTAGATTCTATACCTATGTAGAACAGTCCTAGAATCACCATAGTGATTCCCATTAAAAGGTATTACACTCAAAGGTGCTAATACCTGTTCACCCTCTATACTGTTAACTCCCAAACAGTTCACTGTTCATCGCAGCACTAGACGACAGGTTTTATAACATTACCTGCCGCCACCACAAAGTGTTTTATTTCATGCACTTGTTTCGCGTAATGTTTATAAAAGACTAGAGGATTTCCAACCCGTATATGAGTGGAGTCTATCAAAGTCCA
>NC_090728.1:94679280-94749280 GCF_036898095.1 Palaemon carinicauda
TGGATGTCCGCGTCTATCTTCAGTTGGATGAAGGGAGGCTGGACCTGTTCCTGGGGCACTACCGCGCTAGGGTGAGCCTTAGAGAACAGAAGGCACCTAAGAGATTCATTGGGCAGGTAAGGTCCCAGAGAGTTCTTTTGGAACCCTCTTACCCACCTACGAAGAGTTTCCCTTGCTGTATCCCTAGCCTCTAAGGAGACAGGGATGGTTTCTCCAAAGATGTTGGACAGTAAGGTCGAGCAGTTGGAGCAACCCTTCGGGTCTCAGTACCTCAGGGATCCAGATACGATGCAGCAGGGGGCATGAGACCTGCACATCGTATGCCAACAAAAGTCCTTACTCTAGTGGTTGCAGAACACAACTGCACACGTCACCATTGGCTCCTCCTATAAAGGAAAAGGATTTGATGATTATTCAGTTGTTTATATCATTGATATAAATGCATACATTTAATAGTAATACTTACTATTGTAATTAATAGCTTAGGATAGTAAGCTAGAAAGGAAATAGGGAAGACACATATCTGTAATTCCTCTCCCAGGCAATCGCTGAGACCTCCGTCAGTATTAATATTTAGATTCCCTATTAGGGAGAATACAGGGTGGAACAACTCTAGTACTTAGAGACGGGGTTAGTAAACATTTATACTAACTTCCCCACCTGTAATATATTAATACTGTATTGATCTGTGTTTTATATGGGTCCCGATGATCAAAGGATTCATCTGGGTGTTGAGGGATTACTCAACCTCAACATGTTATGTGGTCCCAACAATAGACTGATAGGACACACAGAGTATGTTAGAAATTACTTGTACTACTGTATTGTTGTATACTGTAGTTTTACCAGTACACTACCGGGGTTAGGCTAGTGCCTGGCGGCACTAACTGATAGAGAGAGAGAAAGAATAGAAAGGAGGGTTTCCTATTATTATGGTTTAGCACAATAACTGGAGGTGTAGGAGGACTACTGCCGCCTACTGTCTCCTTGCCAGAATGAGAGTTCTAATGGAAGGGGAGGAATCCATCTGATTCTAGCTTCCATCCATCCACAAGTCTGCCGCCGGCTATACTGCCGGTTGCAAGGTTTGTGGATGGCAGACCAAGAGAAGACTGAAGAATTCTCAATAGTATGTTGGGTTTCCCACCGGCAGCCGTCAGGGTCAGCTCAGTCTTTCTCCTCGGGGCATTCACTTCCGGTGAAGGAAGGACATAAGGAGGATGTGACCGAGGCAGCTACCTAACCGTCGCTGGTAGGGTCCCGGCCGGCAACGTAGTCAACCCGGCAAGCCGGGATGACTCTCTGAGTACCGGTGAGAGAATGTTGATGACATCAAGGGCGGCAGAGGAACAAAGATTCCCCTGTCGGCGACATTGTCGGCTGCGAGACAGGACACTCTGAATTACCATCTTACTTCTAAGCTGGGATACTCGGCAGCAAAGAAGGTAAACGGTGTTATAACTATCTAGGTCAAGCCAGAGTTCTACTCAATGGAAATGACGAAAGATAGAGGTTGCCGCCTATAATGTCGGCGGCTCAGGGAGGAAGGAAGGGTTTAGCCTCTTTTCTCTAAAAGAGAATATACATGTACACAGAAACTAGAAAAAGAAAGAAAAAAGCGTTAATGGCTGCCAATATGACAGCGAGGATGAGAGCGGACACGTCCGACCACCATCCGAGCCAAGAGCAACGTGAGCTCAAGCACAGGTGTGTGAGAGGGGGGGGGGGGAGTAGCTAGTTACCCTCCCCTAACCCCGCTAACTAGCAGTGTGGGTAGTAAACCCTCATTAAAAATTAATGGCTCGTCATTTCAGCTACGCCGAAAGTAATACCCCTATTAAATAGCGTGGTTTGTCTTCCAGTTACAGAAAAATTTTATTTTCATTATAAAATAAATTTTTGAACATACTTACCTGGTAGTAATATATATAGCTTACGTCTCTGACGTCACAGCAGAAAATTCAAAACTCGCGCCAATCGCCGATTGGATAGCCAGGTGTACCACCAGTGCGCCCTAGTGAGGTTCTTCGGAACCATCAATGTTCCCTCATATCTTCTATGCCTCTAGTCTCTAGAGGGGAGGAGGGTGGGAATTTAATTATATATAACTACCAGGTAAGTATGATTAAAAATTTATTTTATAATGAAAATAACATTTCTAAACACAAGACTCACCTGGTAGTTATATATATAGATGATTAATACCTTTGGTGGAGGGTTAGAGACAGCCAATATAGTTGGAATTTTTACTTAAAAGTTAATAATCAAACTTAAGGGTTCGTACCTGATAAGGAAGCTGACTACAATGAATTCTTTCATTATGTCCGCTTTCCTTATGAGATCCAGCGATCCACCCAGGGGGCTGAAGACCTCTAGGAGCTGTCAAACCGGTCTAAAAACCTCTATGTGACAGGACCTCTTCCAATACTCTTGTTCCGGGCACTCTCAAGGAACAAATTGACCACCTGACTAAAATCAATGATTGTGGGAGACTGTCGCAATCTCCACAAACAACCATAAAAAATATAAAAGTTCCAAGTGAAGAAAAAGATATTAGGATTATGGGAACGTAGTGGTGTATCCTTCCCCCACTACTGCACTCGCTGTTACGAATGGTCCCAGAGTGTAGCAGTCCTCATAAAGAGTCTGGAAACGTTTCAAATAGTGTGAAGTGAACACAGATTTACTCCTCCAAAAGGTTGTGTCCATAATGCTCTGCCACAATCTATTCTGCTTGAAGGCCACTGAAGTTGTTACAGCACTAACTTCATGTGTCTTGACCTTTAAAAACTTGAGGCCAGTCTCACTGTAATTCGTATGAGCCTCCCTTATAAGAGTCTGATGAAGAATGAAAGGACATTCTTCACATCTTGTAACGAGGGCTTCTTGATCGAGCACCAAAGAGCTTTCGACTTGCCTCGCAACTCTTACATTCTGCCCAGGTAGAACTTAAGGGCTCTTACTGGACCCAGGACTCTCTCCAACTCCTAGCCAACCACATCCAAAAGATTTGGAAACTCAAAAGCCTTGGGTCAAAGATGAGAAGAGCGGTCATTCTTGGCAAGGAAGCCTAACTGCAATGAGCAGAGAGCTTCATTATCTCGAAAGCCAACGTTTTTACTAAACACATGAATTCACCGACTCTTTTAGCTGTCGCAAGACTAACAAAAAAGGGATTTTGACGTAGGAAAAATCTATTTCTGGGCGAAGGACCTGTGCCGCCCAGTGAATAAGCTCCATTTAGCACTTATTCTTAGGTAATTTACTGCTAAATATACCAGAGAAAAAATGTAAAGGAGTGCTAGGTTAACTAGCTCGCTCACCTATTGGTGTCGGTATAAAATTGGGCGTATATTCCAGAGGTCCCGCACTATTTAGATTAATCCACGACAGAGAACCCCAATAGAGGAGAGCCGTTCAACCTCACTCGGTACTACTACAATGCATCCGCTCAGAACCAAACTCCTTAGCACCCAAAGTTTGGGGACTCCAAGGGAGAGGAGCTGGAAGGGTTCACTGGGCGGCACAGGTCCTTCGCCCAGAAATAGATTTTTCCTACGTCAAAATCCCTTTTCTGGGCTCGAACCTGTGCCGCCCAGTGAATCTATACAAGAGAAAAATGTCACCAAACTTGCAAAATAAAGGAAAAAACATAAGCGTAAGAGAAATACAGGATGCTTTAATCAGAGATGAGTACCAAAAAACAATTATAAGGGTATCTTAAATATGAACATAAATCCAATAAGGTAGGTATAATAATGCCGTGAGTGATAATATATACAGATACTCAGGAGCATAAAATTTACAAATATAATAACAGTATTCAGGTGCGAGACCAACGAATACAATAGGGTATAAATGAGGCAGGTAAGAGGGAGAGATAAAGAGTCAAGGCATTAACCTGAGTTACTCGTGAGTAACTACGCTCCCTGCGGCTACTGTAGAAAATTTTAGGGCTTCCAAATGTTTAAGGTAGTGTTTCTTGAACACTGACGGTGATTTCCACCCTGTATACCTGGAAAGGTCTGTAAAATTCATGTGGTGAAAGAAGTTCACCGAGGTGGCAACCGCCCTGATATCATGTGCAAGAGGAAAAGAGTCAGGGTTAGCTTGTTTAATAAAATACAAAATTTGTTGCCTGATCCCTTTAATAGTAATGGTACCGCCTTGTTCTCTAACGAATAGAGGCCCCGAGGAGTTAGAGGAGGTCCGGGATAGATAAGACCTAAGAGTAGTGACAGGGCACAGCGACGGATCTTGCGTGAGGGGAACAATTTTCCAGGAGGTCTATCTGTTTTGAGGGTCTTCATTCTTAGCCAAAAAGAATTTGTTAGGAGAAAGAAGGACCTCTCCTGAAGGCAGAAAGTCAATATGACCCGGGTCTCTCGACAAGGCTGCCAATTCAGAAATTCTTGCCCCGGAAGCCAAGCTCACTAGAAAAAGTGTTTTCCTGAGAAGGGGCATGTAATCACAAGAACTGTTAATGGTATCAGAAGCCAATTTGAGTACGTCATTAAGGAACCAGGTCACCGGGGTAGGACGAGTAACCGGTTTCAGTCTGGCACAAGCTTTCGGAATTGAAGCTAACAAAGAGTCGGTTAAGTCTATGTTAAAACCCACTAGGAAGATCTTTTTCAGAGCCGATTTAATAGTGGTGATAGTATTGGCTGCCAGACCTGATTCTAATAAAGATCTAAAGAAAGTGACTGTAAGGTTCAAGTTCATACAGTTCACGTCTAAGTCTATTAAAAATTTTGCCAACTTTTTAACTGCAGAGTCATACTGACGGATGGTGGAATCCCGTTTATCCGATTCTAGGAACAAGGTGTTTTGAGGATCAATATTGGCACCATGCATAGCCGCAAACTTCATAAAGTCCATAAAGTTAGGGCGCTCTGAATGTTTGAGAAAGCGTACACAACGCGTGTTTGTACTATCTGAGACAGAACCGGATTGGGTATCGGGTGAGGGTATAATCTCAACTCCCGCAGGAGAGGATACCAGTTGCTCTTGGGTCAGTTGGGTGCGACCAAGGCTACTTGTCCCTTGAAGGATCTCAGTTTGTCTAGAACTTTCAGCAAAAGATTCACCGGGGGAAAGAGATAAATCTTTTCCCAGTTGTCCCAATTCTGTGACATGGCGTCTGTGGCGTAAGCCTGAGGGTCTAGATTGGGAGCCACATATACTCTCAATTTGTGGTTGGATTCCGTGGCGAAGAGGTCCACTTGGAGACCGGGAACCTGAGAGAGAATCCACCGAAATGACTTTAGATCGAGTGACCATTCCGATTCTAGAGGGGAGGTCCGGGACAGGGCGTCTGCCACTACATTCCGGACTCCCGCCAGGTGGACAGCTGAAAGATGCCAACGGTTCGAGGCTGCTAAGGAGAATATGGCTACTAGAACATGGTTCAGAGGCCCTGACTTTGACCCGCCTCTGTTGAGGCAGCGGACCACCACTTCGCTGTCGAGGACCAGACGAAGGTGTTGTTTCTTGGGAAGAGCGAGACGTTTCAGGGTTAGAAGAACTGCCATGGCCTCTAGCACATTGATGTGAAAATGGCGGAACAAGGGAGTCCAAAGACCTTGAACTTTCTTGAGCTGAGAATAGCCGCCCCAACCTGATAGGGATGCGTCTGTGTGAATGATTAATTCCGGGGGCGGAAATCGAAGGGGAACTGACTTTGACAGACTGTTTGCTCTTGTCCAAGGAAGAAGTCTTTCCCGTAGAATGGGAGGAAGGCGGACTTTCCTGTCCCGGAGCTTCCGGTTCGCCCTCGAACGCCAGACACGATTGATATCTTTCAATTTTGCCTTCAGAAGAAGATCCGTCACTGAAGCAAACTGAAGGGACCCCAGAATCTTCTCTTGAAGCCGTCTGGAACTTACTTTGTCTTTGAGAAAGCGTTTGGTGTTCCTTGCAATCTCTAACCTCTTGGGTCTGGGAAGACACAGAGTATGAGATATAAGATCCCATTGCAGGCCGAGCCATTGGAACTTCGATTTTGGAAGAAGACGGGACTTCTTGAAGTTGATCTGGAAGCCTAGAGATTGAAGATAATGGATGACTTTGTGAGTGGCTTTTAGGCAATTTTGGGAGGTGTCTGACCAAATGAGCCAGTCGTCCAGATAGGCTACTACTTGAATCCCTTGATTCCTGAGTTCCTGAACAGCGACTTCTGCTAGCTTTGTGAAGATCCTTGGGGCAATGTTGAGCCCGAAAGGCATCACCTTGAAGGAGTAACTTTTGTCCCCTAAGCGAAAGCCTAGGTACGGACGGAAGTGTCTCGCTATCGGGACGTGATAGTAGGCGTCTGTAAGATCGATAGAGGTGGTGACGGCCCCACGGGGAAGTAAGGTCCGCACCTGCGAGACGGTAAGCATTCGAAACTTGTCGCATTGAATGGACAAGTTGAGAAGGGATAGATCTAGAACCACTCTTCTCGTCTGAATCCTTCTTCGGGACACTGAACAGCCGACCTTGAAACTTCAGATGTTTCGTTTCTTGTATGGCATTCTTTTGTAAAAGATCCTGGACAAATTCGACCAGGTCCGGAGTGGAATGTTGACGAAATTTGTTCGGAGGAGGAGGTCCTTGAATCCAACTCCACCCTAGTCCCTTGGAGATGATACTGAACGCCCAGGGACTGAACCTCCATTTGTTGGGGAAGGCATAGAGCCTCCCCCCTACCTGCTGCACCTCAGTATTGATTTGAGGAGTTGCCTCCACGTCCGCCTCGGAAGTTCTTTCCTCTGCGAAAGGCTCTTCCCCTGCCTTTGTTCTGGTTAGAGCCACGGTGGTAGCCTCTACCTCTACCATAACTCTGGGAAGAGCTATGAGCCTCGTAGGACTGGTTAAAGGCAGGGGAAGTGGCGGAGGCACCAGAAAGCTGGCTCTTAGGTAGCAGAACGGTGACATAGTCATCCGAAGGAGCCCGAGAGGTGGAAGGCTGTGCAGGGGCAACAGAAGATGGAGGAAGAGGCAGCCGGAAGTTGGATGAAGCACTCTGTTGTTGCCTGAACTGGGTGGAGGTATATGGTCTAAGCTTCTTCCTACCCCGGGCTTGATAATTTGCGGGGTCATACTTGCGTTTAGGGGTCAAACCCCAACGGGCTTTAAGGCTCTGATTAACCCTAGTGGCCTCCGCCAAGACTTCCTCTACGAGATCCTCGGGGAAGAGATTTGAACCCCAACAGGAGGACCGGATGAGTTTATTAGGTTCATGCCTAATCGTCGCCTCAGCTAGAACATGCTTGCGACATCTGCGTTTAGCAGTAGCGAAGTCATACAAGTCATAATATAACGACTGTAACGTAGCCTTGTTGAGAGACTTAAAAATACTCTCCGTATCGTAAGTCAAGGCTATCGACTCCGTGGATGTGGCCAGGTTTAGAGTACGGCCCACACGTAGGCGGGAATCATATTCCTGTTTAATGAGAGATTCCGGGAGACGGGGAAGCTTCTCACTAAACAAGACTGAGGCACAGTCTGCTGCAAGCTTGCCGGAGGTAAAGGTGGTATGGACGTTGTCCCAACACTCAATACCTGAGGGAAGAAGGAGGGAGATTGGATCCACCTCTCGGATGGGAGGCAAGGGCTTCTCCTCCAGAGCATATTGAAAGGCAAGCTCTGCCACCTTATTGACGCATGGAGTCAAGGTGGTCTTGTCCATTAAGAACATCGTAAAGGAGCTTTTATGAGGCGTCAGCATGGTGTTAGTGCAGCCGATGTCATTCAAAAATCTGGCCCAAACAGATTGGGCTTGCTCCTTCGGGAAGATGACCGTCTCTTTGGGGACCTTGTCTAATCGGACTAAAGCTTCCTCGGTAAGTCTGGCATAACCATGAAATGGAAATGCCAGACCCGGAGGAAAGAATTCAAAGTCCTCTAGAGGACGAGTGCCAAGGCCCTCCAGAGTCAACATTCCGTCTGAGAACGGGGAATGAAGAGCCATCCGCCAGGGGTTGTTCTTGGCAAACGGCGGGAGCTTAGAGGCATCCGGTATGAGAGAGCTTTGGACTCTCTCCGGAGCTCCTTGCTCTAAAGCCCCAATTCTCTGACCGAAGTTAGAGAACATCGTGTCCATCCTCGACTGCATCTCCGAAACTAACTTTGCCTGCATCTCCGACACGATGCGAAGCATAGCTGATTCGGAAAGGCCCGGGCTAGCAGCAGGAGGGGCGGAAGGAACTCCCGGGTCGTGAGACTTAGAGGAGGAACCAGAGGTCTTTGAAGACGGGTTCGTACCATGTTTAGAGCCATGAGAAGTCTTGTGAGGCTTGCGAGCTTTGGGTAAGGTCCTTGAAGTAGACTTATCCTTAGGGGGAACCGGGTATGAACGTTGAGACGAATCACGGTCCCCAGAAAATCCAAGAAAGGAAGAGCGATCAGAAGAAGAAGAAAGAGCGGGGCTGAGGATAGGAATCTCAGCGCCGGACACACCTGCCTCACTTACCACCCTACCTGTATCCGGCTCGTCTAGCAACATTGGTTCGACGTCCAGGTTCATGGAGGCAACATTGTCCTCCAGACCTCCGGGGGCGTCCGATGGATCTTGCTCTGGGTCGATGAGACCCGTTATAGTGGCATCAATGTGGGCAATGATGGGAGCTGCCACATGCCTAGCCACAGCAGCTGAAGACTTGGCGTTGGGGTAAACCATGGTGCAGTAGTCCTCAGATAGGACGTACGGCCGCTTAGACTTTACATTCCGGGCAAACCCACCAATCCACACCTTCAGTGTGGCCCGAGCCGCAGACTTTTGCTCCGGGGATGCCTGAAATAATAGGGGGAATTATAAAAGGGAGACTCCCAATGGTCCTTCAAGACCATAGATATCTTACTAATAGTAAATAAAATAAGAAGGCAATATAGCCAACGGGACTCACCGAGTCAGATCCAAGGGTAGTGATGAGGTCGAAGCAAATCACACAGTTATCCGGGTGCCATACCACAACGTCTTCCAGTTGAACCCCACAAGGGGCGTGAGATCGGCAGACGGAGTGGCCACAAGGCTGGTGCAGAACAGCTGCACAGGCCGGCGTCAGACAATGCACCATCTGTAAAAAGAATAGTATATGAGAAACTGTAATTCTCTTAATTAGGGGTGGGTCTGGAGGACCCGGGCCTAACATAGGTCTAACACAAGATTAGAGCTTAACTGTACTATTCTTTAAGTGGCCTAACATAGGTCTAACACAAGAATAGAGCTTAACTGTACTATTCTTTTAAGTAGGGGCGGGTCCGGAGGACCCGGGCCTAACATAGGTCTAACACAAGATTAGAGCTTAACTGTACTATTCTTTAAGTAGGGGCGGGTCCGGAGGACCCGGGCCTAACATAGGTCTAACACAAGATTAGAGCTTAACTGTAAAAAATAAAATAAAAATAATTTTTTTTTTTTTTTTTTTTTTTTTTTTTTTTTTTTTTTTTTTAATTAGGGGCGGGTCCGGAGGACCCGGGCCTAACATAGGTCTAACGCAAGGTTAGAGCTTAACTGTAATATTCTTACATAGGGGCGGGACCGGGGGTCCCGGGCCTAAACATAAGTCTAACTTGAAACTAAAGTATAGCCATCCATTCCGGTCAAGCCGGGAGCATAAAAAAGGATGCAATAACAAGGAATTAAGACACATAGTGTCTGATTTCCCGGGGTGGGGTAGACCCCGGGCCGGGAAATAAAGGTATATTCAATACCAATTCCTTTAGAGACTCCGGGGTAGTGATCTGTCATATATAATCATCATAGGAAATGTTATAAAATAATAGGGGGGCGGAACTGTAACTAAGAACTGCCAATCGAACCCGGAGGGTTTCGTATAACATAAGCCAGAATGAAAAGTGAATATAAAATAGGGTGCACCGGGATCCAACTCTGTTGACCGGTGGCCAACCAGACTAGACAGAGACTAAACCGCCGGGCCACCCGGAGGACAAAGTCCATAAACACTTAACTACCCCCTCTAAAAGGAGGGAAGGCAGCGGTCCCTTAGTGGAGGGGGGAGAAGCCTAGCCTCCCACCTAGCTAGAGGGGGAGCGTGGGGGAGGATCACGTGATACGAGGCAGCAGGGCTACCAACTGACGATCCCCAACCAGACAGATCAAACGGAGTAATGGCACAAATATTCATTATAAAAATAATAATAGCGTTAAATATATGAATAAACACATAGAAAATTTTTGGGCAAGGCATGCAACATAAATAATTAAATCACAAAAGACACACCTGATGGCTAAAATAACATTGCCGCCTTAGCACGGTCAGCAGCCATAGCGATACGTAAATGATATCGACCCAAAAATTGAACCACGAGGATTCTAAACGCTAAATAATGAATATTCACAATAACATATAATATTTGATAATAAAAATAATACACATAGTAACACCGCAAGTGAAAATTAAAAGCTCTCAAAAACAGGAGTACCAACTGTAGTGAAATCAAGCAAGATCGGTATGAACGAAGAGAATAAACTCCTATAATATAAATATTAAACGATCTAGGTTGCTCAAAACACAGTAAAACCCAGCTTGGTACTTAACTTAGACGGTGTCTCCTGGGAAACCGACGAAGAAGCCATAATTCACTAGAAAATATCCAAAAATCGAGAGCACCAGAAAAAAGCGGGTTACTTTCCTCGTTGTGCTAAAAGGAGTTGGGTTCTGAGCGGATGCATTGTAGTAGTACCGAGTGAGGTTGAACGGCTCTCCTCTATTGGGGTTCTCTGTCGTGGATTAATCTAAATAGTGCGGGACCTCTGGAATATACACCCAATTTTATACCGACACCAATAGGTGAGCGAGCTAGTTAACCTAGCACTCCTTTACATTTTTTCTCTGGTATATTTAGCAGTAAATTACCTAAGAATAAGTGCTAAATGGAGCTTATTCACTGGGCGGCACAGGTTCGAGCCCAGAAATAGAGTTTTCATTATGAGGTCCTTGAAGAAGAATGCAAGAGCTCAAGCCTGTCACTCATAAGGAACTTCAGGACTATATCCAGAATCCAAGCTAGTGAATCCTGGTTGTTTCGATGTTTCAAACGATTTGAGAAGTACCTGTAGGACTCTATCATTTGAAAGGTGCAAGATACTGTGCCTGACTACAGTCACTAACACACTCCTGTATTCCTTGATGGAAGAGGATGAGCAAATGAGCTTCCTTCGAAGGTACGACACGAAGTCAGCAATCTGAGCTGTAAAGATACTGGAAGAGAAAACAGAGTTGACTCTGCACCATTCTCTAAAACCTCCCACTTAGATAGATAAATCCTGATGGTAAAAGTCCTTATTGCCTCTAGAGTGTAGTATTCTGCCTCCTTCGAAAAATCTCTAGCTACTGTGAGTTTTCGATACCCTGAAGGTAGTTAGATGAAGAGCTTGGCGACTAGAAAGATACCTTTCCAAGAGAAGTTGTCTGAGTAAATCTACTCTTAATGGAAGGCTTCCAGTAGAGTCCATCATCCATTCCAGTATCTCTGTGAACCATCCTCTTGAGGACCAAAAGAAGGCCACTAGAATCACCTGGTCCCTTCGTGTGACACAAACTTTGTATCACCTTGTAAAGGACATTGAACGGTGGAAAAACGTACTCGTCCAGATTGGACCAGACTAACAGAAAAGCGTCTATGTGAACTGCTTCGAGATCTGGCACTGGAGAGCAGTGAGATTCTAGTCTCTTTGTCTGCGAAGACGTGAATAGGTCTACAGTATACAAGGACGACACTAAAGCCGCCACAGATTCTTGAAGACTTCTCGATGGAGTGTCCATTCTCCAGCTGGGGCTGTCTGCCATACGTTCTTCCCCCTTTGAATGAACCTTGTTAGAAGGATTACATTCTACTCCTTTGCCCAGACTCCTCGCAGTCCCGTAAAGGGACCTCGAGTGGGTTCTGCCTTGCTTGGCAAAGAAAGCCAATTCTGTGGTGTTATAGGCATTGACCTGCACCACTTTGTCCAAACTGACCCTTCAAAGTTTTTTGAGGGTCAACTGGACTGTCAACAGTTCCTTGTATGATGAGGAAGCTCTTCTGATCCTCTGTCCATAGTTCCGAAGCTTCCAACTGTCCAGTGTTGCTCCCACTTGAGTCCGAGGCGTCGGAACACAACACAAGGTCTGAGTTCCTCCGTTAAGGGAATGACCTTCTGGAAGTTTGACCGGATCGTTCCACCACTGAAGGCAACTTCCTATGGTATCTGAAAAGGGATGCATACCAACTCTAGATCCTCTCCTTGTCCCAAAATTATTGAGGTTGAATTGGAGAGGACGAAGAAAAATCACACAAGGACAATAGCTTCTAGCTTCTGACTGGCCGGGAAACGAACCCTGGTCCAGGAAAACTACGATGAACAGTGACATATCAATGGTCACAAAGAAAGATTCAGCCTTCCCAGGGAAAAAACCCCGTCCCAACGAGGAGAGGGTTCCCAACATACTCATCCACTTCCTCGCAAAACACTTCTGTATCTTTAGAAAAGATTGCAGTCTCAAGACGGCTTGCTCCGTTCTAAGGGGAGACGTAAAAGCCAGAAAAAACTTGACTCTGAATCACCATCCTTAAATAAAGTATCCTTTGTGATGGAGTCAGAACCCAGATTACCGCCTCTGTAGCCGCGTTATTCTAAGGCTAGACGCTCGATAAAAACGTCCGTGATCAAAGAGATCGGAACTAAGGTGTCCTCGCTCTCGACATTCGATACTACTAGTGTCATCACGAAGTCCGATGTTCTCCTGTTCAATGTCATGCCTCATGCTAGATCTTCGACGTCGAGCGTTCTGAAAGACGTGGCGCCAAGCATCCTGAAACACGAGGTGCCGAGCGTCCTGTAAGACGTGGCGCCGAGCGTCCTGTAAGACGTGGCGCCGAGCGTCCTGTAAGACGTGGCGCCGAGCGTCCTGTAAGACGTGGCGCCGAGCGTCCTGTAAGACGTGGCGCCGAGCGTCCTGTAAGACGTGGCGCCGAGCGTCCTGTAAGACGTGGCATCGAGCGTCCTAGAAGGTGTGGCGCCAAGCATCCTGTAAGAAGTGGCGCTGAGCGGCCAACAGAGCAAGACGCCGAACATCCTATAAGACGTGGCGCTGAGCGTCCTGGTGTCAGAAGAGACTCGTCTTGTTGACAGGAAGCACCAATTCTTCTGATAGGCTCAACATTATCTGAAGATCCTTCATGAAGATCGAAAGAATGAGCTCTGAGAAGCCAATTGTCCAGATACAGGGAGGCTCTGATGCCTCTAGAGTGTAGTATTCTGCTACATTTAGCATAAGTTTCGTCATTAGAGGGGCGGAGCTGAGACCAAAGCACACGGCCAGAAACTGACACATTCTTCCCCTCTTCCTCCTTGTAAACAAACCTCAGAAAAGTTTGATTGCATAGCCTGCCTCTTAGACTCCTCTCTAGATCTGGGAGAGAGATCTATTGGAGCTAAAACTAAAGGACGTTTCCCTATAAAAGGAAATAGTATCTTCCTTCAGAAGATGTACTGACCAAAGGTCTGCTCCCCTCTTCTCCCAAGATTACCAGAAGTTGCGTAGTCTGGCTCTACTGCCTGAAGGCGAAAGAAGTCAGACTCTGCTTCGCCCTGTGACCAGGCTGACATGAGTCTTTTTATAGTTCATATATGACATTTTATTTAGGACATATCTGTTTTGACATTGTCACTGTTTTTAGAATGATTTATTGTTAATTTATTCTCATCATTTATTTATTTCCTTATTTCCTTTCCTCACTGGTCTATTTTTTCTCTATTGGAGCCCTTGGGCTTATAGGATCTTGCTTTTCCAAGTAGGATTGTAGCTTGGCTAGAAAAAATAATAATAATAATCTCGTACCAGATACAAGATCTAGAGGCCAGTTTATTCAGAGGAAAAAAGAAAGCTGCCTTCCCTTGGTCCTTCTGAGACTCTATTCAGTCTCCCATCATCCTTAAAGCTCCATTGATGACCAAGTGTAAATTCAGAGGGTGGTGAATGTGGAGAAACAGGAACAAAATAATCTGGAAACTCCTGAAAGACGAGGCGCCAAGCATCCTGAAAGACGTGGCATCGAGCGTCCTGAAAGACGTGGCGCCTAGCGTCCTGAAAGACTTAGCGCCGAGCGTTTTAGCAAAATGATCTTCATTACGCCGCTCGGCGCGTTCGGTTTAATGACTTCCGATCAGTGGGTTCTCATGGCCGACTGGCGCTCTGGGACAAAAACCGCGTCTATGTTGGTTCAAAAGCATTGCTATTATCAGCGAGTATCTATGACTTATAGTATTGCTATTATCAGCATATGTGATGCAATAGAAGACTCTAACAGCAGCGTTAGTAGCTTGACGTCCAATGCTCTTTGACTTTCCCATGGCAAGGGCGAACGTTCTGGGAACATCAACAGGGACGCTCGAGAGGACGTCTGCTCGGGAGCTAACGCCTCTCATTTCCTTTCGCCGATCGACATTCCTTCTCCCAGGGGTTGGGGAGCTTGGAAGAGGTCTAAGGCTAGGATAACAACGTCCACTGTGCCGAATAAATTCACTGCACTAATTTAGCACTGAAACTTGCACTTTCAAACTCTTACACAAAAGACCATAATTAGTCCTGCCAGTTGTGAGAGATCTTACTCTTCTGCCAAGGGCTAGAATGAGAATGCAATATCGTCTCTAGTTCTTGTTATATAAATTGTAACAAAATATTTTTTATGAAATATTAAACTGATATTTTCATCATAAAACAAACTTTCAAACATACTCACCCGGTGGCTACATAACACTACTGGGAAAGCTGTAGGTTATATGATTAAAATGAACAGATATAGGACCAACATATAAATATATGTAATCAACCCTTAATTCCTAAGAGTTCCCAAAAATAGTGATTTGTTATGATTAAAAAGAAGAGAAATAGCAATAACGTATACAGTATATATAAATGTAAACAACATTTAAATCTGAAAGGTTCCCAAAAATGACAAACTTATAACAGAGTTTGTATTTTTCCTAACATACAAACCTGAATTCTTTACTATAGGAGATATTCTAGCGCAAGCTGGAAAATATGGCAGAAAACCTTTACAAGGTGGGGGGTGGGGGACTGCCGCCCGGTAGCTACTGAGTACCTTCAATCGGATTCTAGCTAGGACTATCTAGGGGGCGGCGATGGCATGAAGATTTGAGTAAAGAATTCGGGTTTGTAAGTTAGGAAAAATACAAACTCTGTTATAAGTTTGTCATTTGTTCCTACACTAAATACAAACCCTCATTCTTTACTATAGGAGACTTGGTCTTGAGGTCAGGGTGGACGAAGTATTCTCTACACCTAGAGAAGATAGTCCTCAGACTAGACTCTATAATGAACAATCTCCCATTAACTTCTCTGTAGATCCCCAAATCCAGCATGACTGAAGGTTTGTAAATACGTAGAAACCGGAGTTTCAGTATGAAGAGGGTCGGGAGCAATACCAGGACCCTTTCATACCAAGGGTTCCCCTGACCTTGAAAGGGGAACCCTCGTGACAACGAGTATAACTTATACCCTGTGATAGGAGTCAGATGAGTTTCATACCTTATTTCCATTGACAAGTCCAGCCGAAACTGGTCACAGACTAGGATACCCAGAAGGGAGGAAGAAGAAAGAGCAGAAGATAGATGGATGTTCTTCTAAACCTAGTGTAACTCAGAATCCTCGAACAATGGCTACTGTCCCCTGAAAGGGCGTAAAGGTAGCTACAGCACCTGCTGACCTGCCACAATAGGTCCTATAGAAAAGGTGTTTAGAGACCTATGTGTCACATCTGATAAATAGAGAGAGGTGAATGTAGACTGGCGCTTCCAGACTCCAGCTCTCAAGACTTGGGAGAGTGAGAAATTCTTCTTAAACGCCAGCGAGGCAGCCACTCCCCTAACTTGATGGGCTTTGGGTTGAGCTGCCGCAGTGTCTCCGTGAATAGCTCTCGCAATAACTTTCTTGAGCCAGAAAGAGATGGTGTTGCGAGAGATTATCTTCTTAACCTTGTTGGTACTGAGGAAGAGATGACGGAGACGTGGTCTGAAAGGTCTGGTGCGTTTCAGGTATTTCCTTAACGCCCTGACTAGGCACAGTAGCAATTTTTCAGTATCCTGAGTTGCCCTGTTGAGGCTGGAAAATTGAAATTCCTTAAACCTCTCATCGGCAGACAAAGGATTCTTGGTTTTGGCCACAAAGCCTGGCACGAAGCTGAGAGAGACTTCCCCCATCCTCTAGAATGGGTGACTTCGTAGGATAGACCGTGAAGTTCACTAACCCTTTTTGCCGAGGCCAGCGCTACTAGGAAGACGGTCTTAAGGGTAAGGAAGAAATCAGAGGCCCTATTTAAGGGCTCATACGGAGGGCCCTTTAAGGAGCGTAAGACCAAGGACACGTCCCAGGGTGGTGGTCTAATCTCCACTGGGGGGCAGGATCTCTCAAAACCTCGAATCAACAAGATCTCTTCTGAGGTGGAAAGGTCAACTCCTCTCAGTCTGCAGATGAGACTTAGGGCTGCACGATAGCCCTTAATTGCAGAGATTGACAGGTGTTTCTCCTCCCTTAGGTAAACAAGGAAGTCTGCAACTAAAGGGAGAGAGAGATCAAGTGGAGACACGTCTCGCCCTCTACACCAAGCTGCAAACACTCTCCATTTCGCTTGGTAGAGGTTTGTGGAAGATTTGCGCAGGTGCCTGGACATGTGTTCGGCCACTTTCCCTGAAAAGCCTCTGCTTCTGAGGAGAGACTGGACAGCCTCCAGGCATGAAGTTTCAGGAAGGGAATTCTCCCGTGGGGGATACCACTGTGTGGCTACGTCAACAGACGGGGTTCTGGAGGTAAAAACCTCGGCACTTGAACCAGCAGGGAAAGGAGATCTGCGTAACACTCTTTGGTTGGCCAAGCCGGAGCTATTAGAGTTAGTTTGCAGTCCCGTGAGCTCCTGAGTTTGTTGATCACCCTTCTGAGCAGGCAAAAGGGAGGGAAGGCATAGGCGTCCAGGTTGTCCCAGGAGTGTTGGAGGGAGTCCTGGATCGCTGCCTGATGGTCTGGAACTGGGGGCCCGTAGCGGGGAAGTTTCGCATTCAGAGATGTGGCGAACAGATCTATTGTGGGAGAACCCCACAAAGCTATTACTGTCTTCGCTACTCGAGGATCCAAAGACCATTCTCCACTCAGCACTTGGTGATGCCTGCTCAGCTGATCTGCCACGATGTTTCTCCGGCCCGGAATAAACCTGGCTGAAAGGGAAATGTTGTGGCTTTCTGCCCACTCGCAAATCTGGACAGCCAACAGACAGAGGTCTGTTGCCAGAGTACCCCCTTGCTTGTTGATGTACGAGACGGCTGTGGAGTTGTCGCTCATCAGAACCACCTCTCGTCCGTGTAGATCTTCTACAAAGAATTTTAGGCCTTTCCAGGCAGCTAACAATTCTAGATGGTTTATATGGAGAGACCTCTCTATCGGCGACCAAACTCCTGATGCTAATTTGGGGCCTAGGTGGGAACCCTATCCCTGTAGCGACGCATCCGAAAAGAGTTTTAACTTCGGACTCGGGTTTTGAAGGGGAATGCCCTTTTGGGTGTTCTCTCTGGACGGCCACCAATGAAGGTCTTGTCGCACCAGACTTGGAACCTCCACTGCCCTGAATGGGGAGTCTGACTTCTGAGACAAATGGGTCTTCAGATGCCATTGGAGACTTCTCATTCTCGATCTCCCCCCTGGGACCAGTTTTTCCAGAGAGGCGAGATGGCCCAGAAGACACTGCCACGACTTGGCTGAAGGTGGTAGTGGAGATAAGAGATGGGCGATAGATTGATCCAGTCTCCGAAGCCTGTCTTCCGACGGAAACACTCTCCCTGCCTGGGTGTTGATGGACATACCCAGGTAGGTTAAGGCTTGGGTCGGAGTTAAGCAAGACTTCTCCGCATTTACAAGTATCTCCAGATCCTTGCAAAGATTCAGAAGTCTTCTCAGATGATCCAGAGCTAGCTCTTTGGACGAGGCCAGGAGAAGCCAATCGTCCAGATATCTTAGCAGACGCATCCCTTGTTTGTGCGCCCACGTGAATACGAGTTCGAAAACTTTCGTTAAGACCTGTGGGGCGGTTGAAAGGCCAAAGCACAGGACTTTGAACTCGAAGATTCAACCCTGAGCCAGGAAACGTAGGAATTTCCGAGAAGTGCGATGGATTGGCACTTGGAAATAAGCATCTCTTAAATCTACAGATGCCATGAAGTCTCCTGGACGAACTGCTTGGGTCACGGAGGCCGCTGTCTCCATTTTGAATGGAGTCTGCTTCACGAACAGGTTCAGGGTCGAAAGGTCTATCACTGGTCTCTAACCCCCCGAGGCTCTCTCTACCAGAAAAAGGCGACTGTAAAACCCCGGGGAAGAGTCGGAGTCCTCCTGAATGGCGTCTTTTAGAAGCATGCTCTATATCTCCCGAGCTAGGGCTTGCTGTTTCCCGGGATCCCGAGGGACCTGGAAGGACGAGATTGGGGGAGGAATTAGAGGAGGAGGAGAGTCTATGAAGGGAATGCGTTATCCCCAACGAAGCACCCTTATGGTCCATTGCATGGCTCCCATAGCTTTCCACCTCCTCCAACTCCCCTGCAGGCAACCCCCTACGCACTGCGAGGGCGGAGACGAGACCCTATTTTTGTCTAGGGTTCCTCCCTCTGCCTTTAGCCTTGGGAGGAGTCGACTTTCCTCTGCCCATAGGCTTGGGTGTAAAAGAGGGGCAGCTGAGGTTCTTGGCTGGCAGCGGAGTTGCGACTGTTGTCTTAGGCTGTGGAGTTGGCTGCTGTTGCATTGGACGAAAGGAGGCAGCCTTTTGCATCGCACTGTCCTGCGTCTCCTTCCTCCATGTCTCTAGGGTAGAGGAGACTGCTTGTCTAGAGAAGAGGAGAGGTTGAAGAAGATCAGAGTTCCTCAAACCCGATTTCTCAGATTTACCAATGCTCCTATGCAGTCTGGAGACTACCGATTCCCTTCTTTTGAGAATCCAGTTGCCCCACATCGTCGCGGCTGTAGCCGTTAGGAAGTCCATTGTCTTGGCCCCAGCAGCCAAGACTTCCTGCAGGGACTGCATGAAATTCTGGTTTGAGAGGTCCTCATGACTGGCAAGGTAGCCCACTGTGCCAGACCATGTGTCAAACCAGGAAAGTGCCTCTAGAAGAGACATTGACGCTGATTCCATTGTCGAGGCTTCTGCCGCGGTAAAGGAGACTGGAAGGGAAGAGAGTCTCTCTACAGAGCAGCCAGGTGTAAGCCTTGCTGTGAGGGGGTCTAGTGTCAGAGGAGAAGGATTAGCGTCCCTGACCTTGTAAAAGCGCCTTTGCCTCGAGAAGGGAAACTGCAGTAATTTGTGGGATCCTTGAGACTTCAAGGAATTCGCCTCCCCCGAGACCGCCTGCGAGACCTTCCTCAGACGGCCTGCAGTGTGAATAGACCAGGGAAGTTCGATTCTGGTCTTAGGGTTTGGTGGAGGGCGACATAGTCTGTCTAATGCTGGAGCGTCGGTATGACGAGGCGACAGGTGTAAATCTCCGAGACCTGAGATGTTACACATCGTTCTTAGAGCTCTCAAATAGGCGGACTCTAACTCTTTTGGCGGTTGTTCCTCCGAGGAATCCTCAGGTCGCGCTAATTCCTCGTGAGGGAGGGCGGTTGAAAGCCCGAATGTCTGAAGGCAATGGCGAGGTAGCATACAGTACTCCATTGCCGACAAGCCAGAGGAAGGCTGAGCGCTGGTTGATGGCACCGTGCGCACAGGATCCTGCCTGGAAGTTGAAGGTTTAGGCGAAGGCGACCGAACTAACGGTACTGTCTCAATAAGAGAGTGGGTTGAACGGCGGCCTTGCCTTTCCCCTCTGTTCTCAGCCGAAGAGGAGAAGGGCTGAAACCCTGGGTCTTCTCCCGCAGTTCTTGCAAAGCCCATATTTCGTAATTCATCAGAAAATACGGGAATGGGTGCTGATCTGTCTAAAACGCGAGGGCGCGGCGAATAACCTCGCGCGGATATGTCCGGAGACTTGCGAGCTCGGAAGTTTGACGCGCGGGAGTGCTCTCTCTCTGAAGATACCAAGCGACGGCGAGAAGTGTTCTCTCTCGCTTGCGCAGCGCAAGCTGAAATCCTCATGAATAAATGTGAAGGAGAGGAATCGCACTCATAGAGTTCACTTTGGTTGGTTGCGCTCCGGGCGCGATCAAACTTAACCTCGCCCCGACGGGAGCGCTTATTGCGCTTGAGAGAATACTCTCGTGAAGAAGAGCGCGAACGTCTTGTAGAGCTCTTCTTCTTATAGCGCTTAGATGATTCCCTGCGAGAGGAAGACGATCGCGAGGCAGAGCAATAGCGCGAGGAAGTATTCCTCTTATGTTTGTGACGAGAGCGCTTATCACTTCTCGGCGAGACATTTTGTGACGAGATAGAAGGCGAGGAAGAACGAGAGCGATAACGTCTCTTCCTATGTCGCCTCTCTCTCCGACGAGAATGTCTTGGCGACGGAGAGCGAGCTCTCCTTTTCCTCTTCTCTCTCTCTCTCCTATCCTCTAAGGACGAAGGCAATGAGGACGAGGAGGAGGAGGAGGAGAAGGAGGAGGAATCGTGATGAACACGCTTGCGACATTGTTTCGTAGTAACGCAAGCGAGGGGCGAAGTAGGCTCCGCAGGAGCTGACGTTATTACCTCCGCTGACACTTCAGCAGCCGCCGATTGAGCTGATGGAAAATCGGTGAGACCCGGACCCCCTGAGGGATCCAAAACAGAAGGGACCTGAGGAAACACTGTGCCTGCGAGGAACTGGTTCCACACTTCCACCGAAGGAGAACCAGGAAGTCCAAGGGCCGGCCATACTGTTCGCACGTTATCTGGAAAAGAAGCGGTAGTAGAATTATTTCCGATAACGGAAGAAATTATCCCACCGGGGGAGGTCACTTGATACTCCTGCCCTGGGGGAATGGGTGTTAAATCAATGGTGCCGCTCTTCCTTGACTTCCCCCCGGAGGAAGGAAGCAAGGAAGAATCCGAAGGAAGAGATCGAGAGACCGAAGAAGAGGCCCGACACTCCTTACCTTTCGACGGCGAACCTGGAGGTAATGAGTCCTTGGATTTCTTCTTCTTCCTCTTCATGAACTTATCCCACTGCGTAGGCGACCACTCCTTACATACTTGGCAGGGGGAGTCTTCAGCACACCTATGACCCCTGCATGAAGGGCATAGGGAATGAGGATCCACCTCCGGCGGTGACTAAATGTGTCACAAGCTTTCCCGGGAATCCCGGGACACTTTCTCATCCTAGAGGACATCACATCTATTTAAAGAGTAAAAGAAAAAGTTAATGAAAAAAAAACATAATTAAAGAAAGGCTAGTCTGCCAGTCAAACACAACCGGGAGCAGAGGTGTTACCACTGCGACGGCTAGAATTCGATTGGAGGTACTCAGTAGCTACCGGCCGGCAGTCCCCCACCCCCATCTGGGGGATAACTAACGGTCCGGTCGTTAACGACCTTGTTAAGGTTTTCTGCCGTATTTTCCAGCTCGCGCTAGAATATCTCCTATAGTAAAGAATGAGGGTTTGTATTTAGTGTAGGAACAAATAGAGATTTGCTACACTTTACAATTTGAACATACAAGTATATATGAATATACGACTAATACTAGAATTCCCAATATCGAAAAGATAATAAACAACGATACCAAGACATGTTGGGACTGCATCGATTGTCATGAGAACTACGCATCGCAAAATTAACAATATGCTAGTTCTATTTAATCTTTAAAAATAGATCGATTTAAAGAACGAATACTAAAAGGACAAATATTTCCTTAAAAATTTTACATTAAAAGAACTTAAATACTTTGGGATTTACTGTAAGTAGAATTTACTTTTCATAAATAACGATACAAAGTAATTTGTGATACTGTATCGATTGACTGAGAACTGCGTAGCGTAACTAGAAATGAAAATACAAGTCATACTATGCAGCAACATAGATTACATCATAAGATTGTGACGTCATAGAGTTGGCGAAGTGTTTACCTACCGCCATCATGTTTTAAAGAGTAGGTTCATTAGTTTTACAGTAGGGGGAAAAAACTCCCAACCCTACTTCTGTCATGATACAAACGTAGTTAAAGCACTAACACTCAGTAAAAATAACACCCAACCAACGAAGGCTAAAAGTAAATTGTACATCACCAAGATAATTGTAATATACAGGTTACAGCATGAGTAAAATCCAACGTTGTTGCCGCTTGCGGCGGCAGAGAATATATGAGGGAACAGGGGATGGTTCCGAGGTACCTCGCTAGGGCGCACTGGTGGTACACTGGGATATCCAATCGGCGATTGGCGCGAGTTTTGAATTTTCTGCCGTGACGTCAGAGACGTAAGCTATATATATAACTATCAGGTAAGTCTTGTGTTTAAAAATTAGAGGTTTACACATTTTTCCAACAAACTGTACAATACTTTGCTTGAATTTAACCGATTACTGTACACACATACTCAATAAAGATACTTAAATGACCAGTACTAAAACCCTAGCTTTACTTCTAACTTCTAAATAAACATTAAACATTATTACAAAAGTACCCACTAGAATTGCATTAAATACATATTTAATATGTAGGTACTTGCAGTGCCTAATAAATGATCTGGTGAAGCTCTGTGTGTATCATATGTGAGAGAAAACATGACTATCTTACCTCCTTTTTTTCAGCCAACAACCGTGAACTGAAGTTTTTATCTATAATGTACAGATGGGGGCACGGGGCACTCATCTTTCCAATCAGCCATGAACTCTGATTACAGTTCTAAACCTCAACCTGGGGAAAAATAATTCAATGAAACTAAACATTGATTCCTTATTACAAAACTGTATCAACAGTAAAATTGCTAGTATTAGTCTTTAATCTGGAAAAAATGAAGTATGACAAATTCAGAGATAATTTGTATTTTTCCTAACCATACAAACCTTAGCTATTTACATGGGGTATTACTTTCGGCGTAGCTGAAATGACGAGCCATTAGATTTTTAACGAGGGTTTACTACACCCTCGCTAGTTAGCGAGGGGGTAGGGGAGGGGTAGCTAGCTACCCCTTCCCCCTCACACACCGGTGAACTGATTCACTTCGCTTAGAGGTAGGACTTCACGGGGGACAGGGCTGGCGGGCAAGTATGTGTAAATAGCTAAGGTTTGTATGGTTAGGAAAAATACAAATTATCTCCGAATTTGTCATTTGTTCCGTAACCGAAATACAAACCACGCTATTTACATGGGGTGACTCAACCCTTAGGTAGGGTGGCAAGTCCCAGCCTTACTGGCTTTGGCTTTGCCCGGGGACTCAGGATCTGAGTGTGTAGCACTCGAGATAAGGAGTCCCTGCACCTCGCAAGTTCCTCGCTCCGCAAGGAACGTGCGGCCTACATAAGCTAGTGTGTGAAGGAAAGAAGTGTGACTCGTCCTAGGAAGTTGACTTGAAGTCCTTTAGATAGAAATCTAGGCTAGGACATTCCCAATACCACCTCGTCAGGGTATGGGGGATGCGACAGTATTATATTAATACTCGGAACACAAGGAAGCATGGTTTACCTGCAGCTGTGCAGAGAACCCAGGATGCTGCTTTCCCCAAGAGAGGGGAGGATGAAGAAAAAAGTAAGGGCCAGACATACTTTTTCATTCATCCAGACTAAAACCGAGTAACAATGCCCTCAACCTTCTGCTACTTGTCCATTAAGGAACCTGAGGTTACACCAGCTGTTGTGCAGCCACCACAGGGCCGATAGAGAACGTATCGAGCCTCCTGTCGGTCACGTCCTGCAGGTAGTGGGCTGTGAAGGTCACTTGACGCTTCCAGACCCCAGCTTGTAGAACCTGCGTCACTGAGAAATTTCTCTTGAATGCCAGGGACGTAGTGATGCCTCTGACATCGTGTGCTCTCGGGCGACGTGACGGAGGAGGGTCTGGATTCAGGGAATGGTGGATGACCCTGCGAATCCAAGCTGAGATGGTGTTCTTAGTGACCCTCCTCTTCGTCCTCCCTGTGCTCACAAACAGGGCTTGCACTCGAGGACGAACTGCAGCTGTTCTCTTCAGATAGAGCCTCAGACTCCTTACTGGGCACAGTAGGAGATGGTCTGGGTCATCTGTTACAGAACGGAGACTCGAAATCCTGAAGGCGTCGAGCCGTGGGTCCGGCACTCCAGGATTCTGAGTTTTAGTAACAAACTCAGGAACGAACCCGAACGTTACCTCCCCCCATCCCCTTGAATGGGCGACGTCGTACGAGAGACCATGAACTTCACTGACTCGCTTGTCCGAGGCCAAAGCGAGCAGGAACACCGTCTTCCAAGTCAGGTGACAATCAGAAGCCTGGAGTAATGGTTCGAACGGAGGTCTCTTAAGAGACCTGAGGACACGAACCACGTTCCATGGAGAAGGTCTCACTTCCGACTGAGGGCAGGTAACCTCGTAGCTTCGTATGAGTAGGGAAAGTTCCAGCGAGGAGGAAATGTCCATTGCTTTGAGCCTGAAGGCCAGGCTTAAGGCTGAGCGATAGCCTTTCACCGCCGAGACCGAAAGGCGCATTTCTTCCCGCAAATACACAAGAAACTCCGCTATTGCTGGAAGTGGCATCGAGGGGAGAGATATCCCTTCCACGACACCAACCACAGAAGACTCTCCACTTCGCCTGGTAGACCCCTGCAGATGACTTTCGCAGGTGTCGAGACATCCTCTCCAAAACTTGTTGCGAAAAGCCTCTCTCTGAGAGGAGATGCTGGATAGTCTCCAGGCGTGAAGCCGAAGCGATGCTACGGCTTTGTGGAAGATGTTGCAATGTGGTTGCCTGAGTAACTCGTGTCGTGGAGGAAGCTCTCTCGGGAGTTCCGTCAGGAGCTGCAGAAGGTCCGGGAACCACTCTGCATGATGCCATAGCGGAGCTGTTAGGGTCATTGACAGGTTGACCGATAGTCTGGTCTTGTTGAGCACACTTCTTATAAGACAGAACGGTGGGAAGTCGTAGACGTCGATGTTGTTCCACCGTTGTTGGAAGGCATCTTGCCAGAGTGCCTTGGGGTCCGGGACTGGGGAGCAGTACAGGGGAAGCTTGAAGTTGAAGGCTGTCGCGAACAGGTCCACCGTCGGGGAACCCCACAAAGTCAGGACTTTGCTGGCTACTAGAGGATCCAAAGACCACTCGGTACTCACTATCTGCGATGCTCTGCTCAGACTGTCAGCGAGCACATTCCTCTTGCCCGGAATGAAGCGAGCCGATAGTGGAATCGAGTGGACTTCGGTCCATCTCAGTACCTTTACTGCAAGATGGGATAGCTGTTGTGAAAAGGTACCTCCCTGCTTGTTGATGTAAGCCACCACCGTGGTGTTGTCGCTCATCACCACCACGGAGTGACCCGCCAGGATCCGTTGGAACTGTTGAAGTGCCAGATATACGGTCTTCACTTCTAGCAGATTTATGTGGAGGCACTTTTCTGATTCTGACCATAGGCCTGAGATCCTGTGGTTCAGAACGTGGGCCCCCCACCCTACTTTTGAAGCGTCCGAGAACAGCATCAAATCCGGGGGGAGGACGAGAAGATCCACTCCCTTTCGAAGGTTTTCGTCCGTCACCCACCACTGAAGGTCCGTCCGTTCCGTAGGACCCATAGGGACCAGGATGTCCGGGGAATCGTGGCCTTGATTCCAGCGGGACTTGAGCCGCCATTGCAGGGATCTCATCCTGAGGCGGCCGTTTAGAACCAAACGGGCTAGGGAGGAAAGGTGACCTAGGAGACGTAACCACGATTGGGCTGGAAGCTCTTCTCGTCTGAGGAAAGGATCTGCAACCCTCCTCAGCCTTGCTATCCTGTCGTCTGATGGAAAGGCTTTATGGAGATTGGTGTCCAATATCATGCCTAGATATACCAGTCGTTGAGATGGAAGCAGAGAAGACTTCTAGAGATTTACCATGATCCCCAGATCTTGGCAAAGTCCCAGAAGCATGTCTCGGTGTCGAAGAAGGGTCGTCTCCGAGTCTGCCAGGATCAGCCAGTCGTCCAGATAACGGAGGAGACGGATGCCGATCCTGTGTGCCCACGAAGATATCAGGGTGAACACTCTGGTGAAAACCTGCGGTGCTGTGGAGAGACCGAAACACAGCACCTTGAACTGGTAGATCTTGTTGTCTAGGCTGAATCTCAAGTACTTCCTGGAAGACGGATGGATTGGGATCTGGAAGTACGCGTCCTTCAGATCCAGTGTACACATGAAGTCTTGCGGTCTCACTGCAAGTCTGACCGTGTCTGCTGTCTCCATGCTGAACGGAGTTTGTTTGACAAACTTGTTCAGGGCTGAGAGGTCAATGACGTGTCTCCAGCCTCAAGACGCCTTCTTTACAAGAAAGAGTCGACTGAAGCAGCCTGGGGAGCCGTTAACGACCTCCTGGAGAGCATCCTTCTTGAGCATGGTCTCGACTTCTGCCCGAAGGGCTAGCCCCTTTACCGATCCCATGGCATAGGAGCTCAACGACACTGGATTCGCTGTCAGTGGAGGAAGAGATGTCGTGAACGGGACGCAATATCCCTGACTGATCACGGAGATCGTCCAGGAATCGGCCACGAGTTGCTGCCACCTGAACGCGCAACTTTGTGGGCATCCCCCACAGGTGGACATGCAGGGGGATTGCCAATCCTAGTGTTTGTGGCCTCGGCAGCTCCCTCTAGGATTCTTGCCTCCCCTGGAGGACTTTCCGCCCTTATTGTCTTTGACAGGAAAGGGCTGCTGTTTAGACACCTTCGTCTTTGCTGCCGGCGCCGGTTTCGTCAACTTGGACTGGCGAGGTTGTTGGGGTGCTGGAGGTTTGTAGGGCTTAGATGTAAGAGCCCTTTGGAGGAGAGAATCGTGGTTCGATTTCCTCCACCTCTCAGCTGCCTGTTCCACATCCTTGGGCTCAAACAGGCTATTTCCTAGGATGGAAGAGTGTCTGAGCTTGCAGACATCCACGGCTGGGACCTTCGCGTGGAACCTCTCGGTCACCGCATCACGTCGTTTCAAGATCGAGTTTGCCCACAAGTTCGAAACTTGGTGGGCCAGAAACTCGATGGTACGTGTGCCCGAGAGGAGGAAGGGTCTCCAGGGCCTTCCTGGTGCTTTCCTTGGAAAGATCCTCGGAACGCAACAGGATGCCCAGAGACCCTAGCCAGACATCCAGCAACGAAGTGGCCTGCATGGCACACTTTGCGACCTTCTCCTGACTCAGGATCTCCGTTGCCGAGAATGTCACCTGCCGGTTGGAGAGTCTCTCAAGAGAGACTCCCCTGGTAAGCTCTTCCACGGAGTGGTGAGGAGGAAGAGCTAAACAAGGCTCCTCCATGATCTCGAAGTACCTCCTCTGTTGGACACGAGGAGGTGGGAGGAGCTTGTTACCAGCAGAGGAACGGCTGGAGGAGGCGAGTTCCGCAAGCTGGCCCTCAACCTTATCTCTGGCACTCTTCACCCCTTGGGACCAAGGCAGAGCCGCGCTGGCCTTAGAGGGTTTTTGAGTGCCATAGACTTGGTCCAGGACCGTATCCTTGCCTTCACGTGGGGAGGCCTCGGGGTCCTTGAACTTGTTGAGATGCCTCATCAAAGTCAGGACCTGCCAGAAGGTGTGCTCTGAATCAGGCTGCTCTCCTCATGGTGAATTGGCAGCAAAGTCTCCTGTCCCCAACTGCTCTACTTGGGGGGACACGTGGACGTTCTCCTGGGGTCTCGCTGGCTCTGGTCGAATCCTTGAAGAAGACTTTGGGACGGTCTTCAAGTCCTTCGGTTCCCTTCTAGGAGGAATGCAGGGCTCCAGCAAAGAAGCCTGAGGACTCTTCTCCGCCCCAGTACGCGACGATTCTCCTACTCGTGGTGGGGTCTCTCCCATTGGTGCGGTGGGAGAAGGTCTCACCTCGGTAGATTCTCCTGAGGACGGAAAAGCTTCGTCCACAGGAGAAGGAGAGAATGTCTGAGGGGGGGATGGAGCCTTCCTTACGGGCTTCTTGGGGGCCAGTTTGACCCTAGGAGAAGTCACCATGAATTCTACTCCTCTCTTTCTCTTCAGTGGGGACGCTGGTCTGAGGCCCAAATCAGCAAAGGCGGGCTTAACAGCCTGGACGACAGCTCTGATAAAGGACCCAAACCAAGGCTGACGACTGACGGACGCAGTATCAGCGACTCCCACTGGAGGGAAGGGGATCGGGCGATCCTTTGGAGTAGACACCACAGGGCCTGCCTGAAAGGAAGAAGAAGAAGAATGGTGCCTAGACCTCTCTGGAAACTTCCCCTCCTCCTGCGAGCGCGCTGTCCTGCGCTTGTGGGGGGGGGATCGTGAAGATGATGACCTGGTTGTGGGCGCTCCTGGAGACTCGCTCGGCTGCTCGCGCTGCGAAACCCGTCAAGAATCGCGCTTGGGGTCACGCTGGCGCTGCGAAACCCGTCGAGAATTGAGCTTGGGGTCACGCTTGGGGTCGCGCTGCGAAACCCGTCGAGAATCGCGCTCGGGGTCGCGCTGGCGCGTATTCGATTACTTTCCTTATCCAGGAGGAAATAGTATTCCTCGTAACCCTCCTCTTGACCTTCCCCGTGCTGACAAAAAGTGCACGTACACGGGGGCGAGCTTTTGCTGTTCTTCTTAAGTAACACCTCAGACTCTTTACTGGACATAGTAACAGTTGGTCTGGATCTTCGGTTACAGAACGAAGACTCTCTATCCGAAATGGGCCGAACCTGGAGTCCGGCACACCCGAATTTTGAGTCTTAGCTACAAACTCAGGGACGTAGTTGAGGATTACTCAGGGACAAGTAAGCTCGTAACTGCGTATGAGCAAAGAAAGTTCCACCGAGGAGGAAATATCGACTCCTTTCAGTCTAAAGGCGAGACTCAAGGCTCAGCGGTAGCCTTTGACTGCCCAGACCAAGAGAAGTATTTCTTCCCGAAGGTATACTAGAAACTCCGCTATAGTTGGAACAGAGGCATCGAGAGGAGAGATACCCCTTCCACGACACCAACCACAGAAAACTGACCACTTTGCCTGTGGATCTCCTGAGGTGTCCAGCCATTCTTTTCGCAACCAGTTGTGAAAAGCCTCTCTGTGTGAGGAGGTGCTGGATAGTCTCCAGGCGTGAAGTCGAAGCGAAGCTATGGCTTTGTGGAAGATGTTGGCATGTGGTTGTTTGAGGAGGTCGTGCTGTGGAGGAAGCTCCCTCGGGATCTCCGTGAGGAGATGCAGAATGTCTGGGAACCATTCTGCGTGATGCCATAGCGGAGCCATGAGGGTCATTTGCAAGTTGTTGCTTACTCGTACCTGGTTGAGGACTTTTCTCATCAGACAGAACGGGGGAAAAGCGTAAGCGTCCAGGTTTATCCACCGTTGTTGGAAAGCATCTTGCCAAAGAGCTTGGGGATCCGGGACTGGGGAGCAGTACAACGGGAGCCTGAAATTCAGGGCCGTTGCGAACAGATCCACAGTCAGGGAACCCCACAAAATCAGAACTTTGTTGGCTATCAGAGAATTCAAAGACCACTCGGTGCCAACTATCTGAGTCGCTCTGCTCAGCTTATCTGCTAGCACATTCCGCTTGCCCGGAATGAAGCAAGCTGATAGAGTCACCGAGTTGTCCTCTGCCCATCTGAGTATCTCTACTGCAAGATGGCATAGCTGCTGCAAAAAGGCACCGCCCTGTTTGCTTAGATAAGCTACTACCATGGTGTTGTCGCTCATCAACACCACGGAGTGCCCCGCCAGGACCTGGTGGAACTTTTTGAGGGCCAGAAAGGCTGCCCTCATCTCCAAGAGATTTATGTGCTGGTACCTTTCTGATTCGGACCATTGGCTGGAGATGTAATGGTGCAGCACGTGAGCCACCCACCCTTCTTTTGAAGCATCTGAAAAAAGCATCAATTCCGGGGGAGAGATGAGAAGATCGACCCCTTTGCAGAGGTTCGGCTCCGCCAGCCAACACCTGAGGTTCGGCTGTTCCTCTAGCCCTATGCGGACTAGGTGATTTTAGTCGCCACTGGAGGGATCTCATCCGGAGGCAACTGTTGGGGACCAGTCGGGTCAGAGAAGAGAGGTGACCGAGAAGGCGAAGCCAATACTGCACCGGGAGCTCTTCCCGACTGAGGAAGACCTGTGCTATCTCCCTCAGTCTCTGGATCCTTTCGTTTGATGGAAACGCTTTGTGCCTTAGGGTGTCTAATCGCATGCCTAGGTATACCAGTTCTTGAGAGGGGAGCAGTTGAGACTTCTCGAGGTTTGCCACGATCCCCAGATCCTGGCAAAACCTTAGAAGCTCGTCTCGGTGGCGGAGAAGGGCCGCCTCCGAGTCTGCCAGAATCAGCCAGTCGTCCAAGTATCTTAGGAGATGGATGCCGAATCTGTGAGTCCAACATGATACAAGGGCGAATACTCTCGTGAATACCTGGGGTGCTGTGGAAAGACCGAAACACAGTTCCCTGAAATGGTAATGCTTCCGATTGAACATGAATCTCAGATACTTCCTGGAAGATGGGTGAATTGGGAACTGGAAGTATGCGTCCTTCAGATCTAGAGTGCACATGAAGTCCTGGGGTCTTATCGCTTGTCTGACTGTGTCGGCCGTCTCCATCCTGAAAGGTGTCTGTTCGACAAACCTTTTCAGGGCCGAGAGGTCGATGACTGGTCTCCAGCCTCCAGATGTCTTTTTCACAAGAAAGAGTCGACTGTAGAAGCCTGGGGACCCGTCGAGGACATCCTGGAGAGCGTCCTTCTCCAACAAGGACTGGACTTCTGCCCTGAGGGCAAACTCCTGTGCGGATCCCTTCGCACAGAAGTTCGATGGAATCGGCACTCGAGTCAGTGGAGGGAGAGAGAGCGTGAACGGGATACGATACCCTGAACGAATCACCTTGACCGTCCAGGGTTCGGCCCTGTGGTGAAGCCACCTCTGCCAGCGGCTTTGCAGGCATCCCCCCACAGGTGGGCAAATGGGAGGATTGCCTGTCTTATTGGACCGGCCTTGACCAGATCCCTTCTTACCCTTTCCTCCACGAAAGGACTTTTTGCTGTGAAAGGCCTGCTTTGCACCCTTTTTACCCTGCTGTTTTGGGTCCCTAGCCCTTTTCGGCTGCGGGTTTTGCTGTGCTTTCCACTGTGGCTGAGAGGGGTAAACTCTAGCCGTTAAGACCTTTTGAATGAGGGAGTCCTGACTGGACTTCCTCCACCTCTCTGCCACCCGCTCGACATCCTCGGGATGGAACAAAGAATTGCCCTCAAAAGGAGCATTTCTCAGTCTCGCTACTTCGGCCTGAGGGAGATGTCTATGGAACTTGCCTATGATGGCATCTCTCCTCTTCAGGATAGTGTTGGCCCAAAGGTTCACTACCTGATGGAAGAGGAACTCGATGGCCCGAGTGCCAGATAATAGGAAAGTCTCCAAAGACTTCCTGGAGGACTCCAGAGACAGGTCCTTAGACCGCATCAGTTGTCCTAAGGATCCTAACCAGAAATCCAGCCACGAAGTAGCCTGCATGGCGTACTTCGCCACCTTCTCCTGGTTTAGGATTTCAGAGGCCGAAAAGGAGACTGAAAGTCTCGTAAGTTTCTCGAAGGGGATGGCCTTCGAGAGTGCCTCTATAGAGTGGTCGAGAGGCAACGTTCGAAGAGATTCCCCGAGGACCTCATACTACCTACTCTGAAACACATACGGAGAAGGTAGGAGCTTGGAGGATGAGTTGGAGCGGAGAGAAGAGGTGGACCCAGTTGCCTGGGACACTGCCTTCTGTTTGGCACTCTTCAACCCCTTTGACCAGGACAAAGCTGCACGGGTCATATGAGGTTTCTGAGTGCCATACAACTGGTCAAGGACCGTTTCTTTTCCATCTAGAGGGGCTGCCGATGGATCTGGAAGTCCATTGATGGAACGGATGTAGGCTAGGACCTGCCAGAAGGCGTGTTCCGACTCCTTCCTCTCATCCTCCGTAAGCTTAGGGCTAGCAGCTGCTGGCAGAGCGTCGTCCTTGAGATCACTCTGCCCTTCCACGTCCGAGCTCTCATCCATAGGAGCCCAGAGTGGGTCGAAGTTGTCAACTGGATAGACTGGGGATAGGGAGACTGCCGAGGAGGTGCTCGCTTCCAGCTGCCTGGGAGGCAGTGAGGAAGGAGGCCTAGCCGCAGATTTGGGGATGGTGAACAAATCCTTTGGTTCCCTCCCACGAGGCCGGAGGTCCTCTGTCCCCAAGGGCCAAGAGGACTCCGTCGGCTTACAGGTGGAATGTAAGTCCGTTGCCGTACGGGGTGAGTCCCGTCCGGTTGCAGGTCGTGCCTCCTTAGACACTATTTCGACCGATAAAGGACGGAAGGAGTCTCCATAGGAAGTAACCCTATCCTCCTTGGGGGGCGAAGAACGAATCCTTTTCCTTTTCCCTTTTGGCCTGCCCTGTGGCATCTTGAACTGCAGGGGGCTACCCTGAGGTTCATGCCTAATCTGCTCCAGAGGTCTTTTGCAAGGGGATGACCGTCTCCCCTTGCCAGAAGGACCCGCCTGTGCGGGACCTCCCGAACTCCTCCTAAGATCGGAGGGAGGAGAGGACCCTGGGAAGAGAGGAGGCGATAAGGGGATCCTAGGTGTGTCACCTAAGGACAGGGAGCAGGGAACGACTCCTTTCATGGCTTGGCGCCTTACATTGAATAATGTGCTAAACTACGGGGGGTCACGGGCTCCTGAGGAACTAAGGGGGAGGTCCTTAGGAAAGAACTGCTCCCTGGGTTTAGGAACCTGGGCAGGTTTCCTAACCCTCTTGTCTGATGGAGGCTTCCCAACAGACAAGATCGGCACAGGCCTACCCTTAGGGATAGGGTCTGGGCTTGGTCGCGCAGGCGACTGTTGTCTCTGTTGAGGCCTAAGGGGCTCGAGAGACTGATTGTGAGCGCCAAGATGGTCGTGCGCTCTTGCGCCGAACTGTTGGTAGGCGGAAGGGTGCGCGTGCGCGCGCCCTTCCCGATTGCGCGCACCTTTTTCGCACTCGAGGCACGCATGAGGTTGTTCGCACACCTGGCGCGCATAAGGTTGCTCGCGCGCATGGCGCGCAGTGTGTTATTCGCGTGCATGGCGAGCAACAGGATGTTTGCGTGCATGGCGAGCAACAGGATGTTCGCGTGCATGGCGAGCAACAGGATGTTTGCGCACATGGCGAGCAACAGGATGTTCGCGCGCATGGCGCGCCATAGAATGAACCCCCGTGCCATGTTCGCCATTTTGTTTGCACTCGCCAAGACGGTCGTGCGCGCCAACTTGGTCATGCGCGCGAGAGCTCTCAGGTTGGTGAGAGAACTCACTGCTACGCTCACCCGAAGGTTCACGATAGCTTGTGTTGTGTGAGCGCGAACGATCAACACAACGAGAGTTCGAAAACTCTGTCATAAATAAAAAGAATGACTCTGGTCACGAGAACCCGAAAGTTCAGCGTGAACTGTGTTGCGCGAACACGAAGGATCAACGCAACAAGAAACCGAAGTTTCTCTGTTACGATACACTGAAGTGTTAGCGCGACTAAAGTTACGAGAGCCCAATGGTTCAGCATAACTCAGGTTATGAGACCCCTAAGGGTCAACGTAACGAGGAACCGAGGTTCCTCTGTCACGAGATCTTGAAGGATCAACGTGACTGACGGTACGAGAACCCGGGGGTTCAACATTACCGTCATTACGAGAGCCCGAGGGTTCAGTGTAATGGAAACCCAAAGGTTTCAAGTCGCGAGAGCCCGAAGGTTCAGCGCGACGGAGACCCGAAGGACTCCTACTGTCATGTGAACCCACAGGATCAACATAACGAGAGCCCGAAGGCTTACAATCACGCCAGCACAAAGGGTGATCGTCACGAGACCCCGAAAGGTCAACGTGAGGAGAACCAGCAGGTTAAAAAAGACGTCTCCTCACAGCCCGAGGAGGAGAACGTCGGGGTGGAGAGGTGTTACCCACCCCTCCACTCTACAAACCTCCGGAGAGGAACGTTCAACAGACTCTGCCCGAGGGGGAGACTGATTAAGGTCTACAGATAATTCCTACGCAAGGGAGGAGAGTTCACCCGAAGGAGAAGTACGCTTATATCAAGGTTCTCTTTCCGCCCTTGGAGGAGAACCTAAAGCGTAAGGAGATTGCCGATGCACAGAGGCAATCTTCTCTTGCGAATGAGAGATATGTTCCCCCGAAGGAAAAGCTTGCCTTGGAGAGAGCCCTGCCACCACCCCTGGTGGGTTAGCTAACTCCACGGCGTCGGAACCTGACTCTCGGCCTGACCAACAGGCAACACCGCCTGCGCCCAGAAGAGGAGGATCGACCTCCACAGAGGAAGGAGATGACCGCCTTCTCTCTGCTCCCCTTTGAAGGAGTTCGAGTAGAACTTCCTTCGTAGGGGGACCATCAATGCCCAGCGATGGCCACAAAGACACAAGGTCTGGAAAAGAACAGGCACTCCCTGGGGGAAGAGAAAGAGCCGACTCACTAGGGGAGCCACCACCTTCGTCTATCCCACAGGGTTGACCTGGAGTCACAAGCCCTGTGCTACTGCTCGACCGTGCCCCGGAAGAGCCTGGTCGAAGATTAGCTTCGGGTAGAGATTTGGGCGTAGAGGAAGCAGAAGCCAGTGATTTCTTCGATTTCAAGGAAGACCCCGAAAGCGAAGATTCGCGTTTAGACTTCTTCTTCTTCTTACGCGCAAACCTCTCCCACTGGGAGGCAGGCCACTCCCTATACTCGGAACAGGTGTTGTCCCGCGAACACTGAGTTCCCCGGCAAGCCGGATATAATGGGTGTGGGTCCGTCTCCACGGACGACATGAAGGTGCCGCAGTGGCGGCCTTCAATCACTGGACATGTCCGCATAGCGGGACAATAACCAAACCACACCGATACACACAAAAGAAAAAGGAAAAGTAATAAAGTCAAGGCAGTTTGTTTAACGGGAGAGAGAGACGGCACGTCCGCACTCTACCGAGCCAAAAGCAAAAGTGGATACTCAACCGACAGGTGTGAGTGAGCGGGGTAGCTAGTCTACCCCTAACCCCCTCCCACTAACTAGCAGATGGGGTAATTATCCTTCACTAAAATTGTCTTGGCTGGTTTTCAGAGTTGCCAAAAGTAATACTCTATAAATAGCAAAGGTTTGTATCTGTGTCGGAACAAATGACAAAATTGTAATATTTTGTATTTTTCCTAACATACAAACATTTCACTATTTATATTAGGTATATTGTTTTCAGCAAAGCTGAACTAGCCATGGTAATTTTCGGTGAGGGATAACTACCTCACCCGCTAGTTAGCAGGTGGGAGTGGGGGTAGCCTGCCTCACCCGTTAGTTAGCAGGTGGGGGTGGGGGTAGCCTGGCTACCCCCACTCACACACTCACCTGGGTTGAGTAACCACTTTGTTTATTGGCAGGACTTCTTGGGGGACAGGGTGGCGGGCCAATGTGTATAAATAGTGGAATGTTTGTATAATAGGAAAAATACAAATTATTACAAATTTATCAATTGTTCCGACACAAATACAAACCTTCCACTATTTATATTGGGTGGACACACTCTTAAGAGGGAGGGAGTCCTTTACCAACTGGCTTTGGTATTTTGACCAGGGGTTCTCTCTACTTCGGTAAGTCCGAAGTAGTAGGAACTCTACCCTCACTAAATTCGCATGCTATGCCCTATTAAGGGCAAGTGCTATTAGCAGACCGCAGAAGTTTGTGTGTTTGTAAAACTAGCAACGCGGCTTGTCTTTAATGCTGGAACTCTAATACAAACCCGAGATTACTTAGACTTTACCCAATACCCACCCTTGAAGAGGTATTGGGGGCGCAACAAAGTATTATTTCTATACTTAGGATACAAGTGAAATGAGTCTTACCTGCAGAGAGGTGAGATCAGATTGCACATAGGGACTATGGTGCTGTTTTCTCCGGGGGGGGGGGGGGGGGGTTGAAAGGAAGGAAGAGCCTGTCACTCTAATCGTTCACCCCAGACTAACCCGGGTAACCTTGTCCATCAAGGAGCTTGAGGTGTTTACACCACTTGTTGTGCAGCCACCACAAGGCCTATGGAGAATGTGTCCTGGTTCTTGTGGGTTATGTCTTGCAGGTAGTGGGAGGTGAACATCGTTTCACATTTCCACACGCCAGCTTGCAGTACCTGTGCCACAGAGTAGTTCTTTTTGAATACCAGGGACATTGCAATGACCCTGATGTCATGAGCTCTGGGTCATTTGGAAGGAGGAGGGTCTGGATTGAGGGCGAACTTGATCGCTTTCCGTATCCAGAAGGAAATGGAATTCCTTGTGACCCTCCTCTTGACCTTCCTCTTGCTGACAAACAGTGCTTGTACACGAGGGTGAACTGTAGCCGTTCTCTTAAGGTAACACTTCAGACTCCTCACTGGACAAAATAACAGTTGTTCTGGATCTTTGGTTACAGAATAAAGACTCTATCCTGAATGGGCCAAACCTAGGGTCCAGCACACCCGGATTTTGAGTCTTAGCAATGAACTCAGGGACATAGCTGAGAATTACTTCTCCCCATCTCCTTGAGTGGAAGATGTCAGAAGATAGACCATGGAGCTCACTAACTCTCTTGGCTGAAGCCAAGCGAGTAGGAACATTGTGATAATTACCTGCAGAGGTGGAAGCCAGCTTGTGGAGGGACCTATGGTGCTGTACCCCTAGGGAGGGAAAGATGAAGAAAGGAATGCCAGACATTCTTCTCATTCAACCCAGTCTTAACCAGGGTAACCAATGCTCTCAACCAATTGCTACTTGTCCATCAAGGAGCCTGAGGTATCTTAAACCACTTGTTGCAGCCACCACAGGACCAATTTTTAACGTATCAAGTCTCCCATGGGTCACATCTTTTAAGTAATGGGCTGTGAAGGTGGTCTGTCTCTTCCACACGCCCACTTGAAGAACTTGCAACACGGAGAAGTTGCTTTTGAATGCCAGGGAAGTGCTGATTCCCCTGACATCATGGGCTCTAGGTCAACGAGCCTGAGGAGGATCAGGAGCCAAGGCTCTTTCAATTACTTGGCGAATCCAGGAGGAAACCGTGTTTTTGGTGATCCTCCTCTTTACTCTTCCTGAACTAACAAACAGAGGTATTAGTCTGGGCCGTGTTGGTGCAGTGCATTTAAGATAGTATCTCAAACTCCTCACTGGGCATAGTAACAACTGATCTGGGTCATTGGTTACAGAACGAAGACTTGCAATCTGATAGGGCCCGAATCTATGGTCCAGTAACCCCGGATTTCGAGTCTTGGCAATAAACTCAGGGATGAAGTTGAGTGTCACTTCCTCCCATCCCTTTGAATGGGCAATGTCATACGAGAAGCCATGAAGTTTACAGACTCTCTTTACCGAGTCTAAAGCGAACAGGAACGCTGTCTTCAAAGTGAGATTTCGGTCAATTGCATGGTGTAATGGTTCATAAGGAGGTCCTTTCAAGTATCTCAGGACTTGACCATGTTCCAAGGAGGAGGCCGAATCTCCAACTGGGGGCAAGTGATCTCATAACTCCGAGTAAAGAAAGCTCCAGCAAAGAGGATATATCTACTCCTTTCAGCTTGAAGGCAAGGCTTATGGCTGAGCGATAGCCTTTCACCGACGAGACAAAGGATTTTTCCTCCAGAAGGTATACAAGGAACTTCGCTATTACTGGAATAGTGGCATCAAGTGGAGATATTCCTTCCACGACACCAACCACAGAATACTCTCCATTTAAACTGGTAGACCGAGGCTGAGGACATTTGCTCTACAACTTGTCGTGAAAAGCCCTTCTGAGAGAGGAGATGCTGAATAGTCTCCACGCGTGACGTCGAAGCGACTGCACAGTCTTGTGGAAGATGTTCACGTGTGGGGATCTGATCATGGAGGGAGTTCTCTCAGTAGATCTACTAGAAGTTGCAGAGGTCCGGAACCCACTCAGCATGATGTTATAGCAGAGCTACAAGGGTCATCATTAGATCTCTGGACGCTCTGGTTTTGTTGAGCAGTCTTCTCATCAGACAAAACGGGAAAGGCGTACACGTCGATGTTGTCCCTTTTGTTGTTGAAATGCATCTTGCCATAGAGTCTGAGGGTTCAAGAATGGAGAACAGTACAGCGGAAGGTTGCTGTTCAGAGATGTTGCAAACAGGTCTACACTCGGGGAACCCCCCAAAGTCAGGACTTTGTTGGCTATCTGACGATTCAAAGACCATTCGGAGCCTACTATCTCAGACGCTCTGCTCAGATTGCCCGTGAGCACATTGCTCTTGATGGGAATGAATCGAGCTGATAGAGACACAAAATGTTCTTCTGACCATCTGAGGATCTTTACTGCAAGATGGCATGGAGGCTGCAAAAAGGTACCGCCCTGTTTGATTATGTAAGCTACTACTGTGGTGCTGTCGCTCATCAACACCACAGTGACCTGTCAGGTACTGTTGGAACAGATGAAGAGCTAGGTAGGCTGTTCTCATCTCTAGAGGATTTATGTGCTGGTACCTTTCTAACTCTGACCAAAGGCCGGATATCATATGGTGCAGCAGGTGAGCCACCACCCTTCTTTTGATGCATCTGTGAAAAGCATCAAATCCAGAAGGTAACAAGAAGATTCTGTCCTCTTTGAAGGTTTTCATCTACCATCCACCAACTCAAATCCAACACCTGATCCTGAGTTATGGGAACTCGGGTGTCCGGTGGATCGGAGTGTTGGTTCCAAACGGACTTCAGCTGCCACTGTAAGGATCTTATCTTGAGGCGGCCATTTGGAACAGGATGGATGAGAGGTTAGATGGCCTAACAAACTCAACCAACGAGAGGCTGAAGAACCTCTTTCCTGAGGAAGGAAGCGGCCCCTTCCTTCAGTCTGCAGTCTGTGGACTCTTTCGTCTGATGAGAAGACTTTCGCTTGGACAGTGTCTATGATCATACCAAAGTATACAAGCCTTTGTGAAGGTTGCAATGATGACTTTTCGTGATTTATCAGGATCCCCAGATCCTAACAAAGCTTGATAAGCATGTCCCAGTGACGAAGAAGGGTCATCTCCGAGTCTGCTAGGATCAGCCAGTTGTCCAGATATCTAAGAAGATGGATGCCATTCCTGTGAGCCAAAGATGACACTAGGGCAAACACTCTGGTGAATACCTGAGGAGCTGTCGTGAGCCCGAAGCATTGAACCTTGAACTGGTATGTCTTTTATTTGTGTACGAATCTCAGATACTTCCTTGAGGATGGATGGATTGGTACCTGGAAGTATGCATCCTTCAGATCCAGTGTGCACATGACGTCCCTTGGACGAACAGCTTGGATGACCATGTCTGCCGTCTCCATTCTGAACTGAGTTTGCTGAACAAACTTGTTCAGAGGAGAGAGATCGATGACAGGTCTCCAGCCTCCAGTCGTCTTTTTCACCATAAAAATTTGACTGTAGAAGCCTGGGGACCCTTCCACGATCTCTTGGAGAGTGCCCTTCTGCAGCATGGTCTGGACTTCGGCCCTGAGGGCCAGCTCCTTTGCGGATCCCTTCACATAGAAGCTTAGATGCACTGGATCCCGAGTCAGAGGAGGGAGAGATTGAATGAACAGGACACGATACTCTAGGGCGATCCCTTCGACCGTCCAGGGATCTGTCCCATGAAGCTGTCACCTCTGCCAGCGACACTGTACGCATCCTCCCACAGGTGGTGGGTGATGAGGAATGCCACTCCTACTGGGAAGGACCACTGCAGCCACCTCCCTTTCCTCCCTTCTTTCCTCTAAAGAACTTGGACCCCTTCTGTCCCTTGGACGGAAAGGGCCACTTCGACACCTTAGAAGGTTCCAAGGACCTAGAAGTTGACTGGTGAGTAGAGGAAGGTGCTTGCTGAGGCTGAGAGGACTGGTAAGGTCTACCATAGGTCTGCAATGTGATGGCCCTATGGAGGAGAGAATCGTTAGACGATTTCCTCCATCGCTCAGCAGCCTTCTCTGTATTTCTTCCGGAACGAAGAGAGATGAACCCTTGGTGGTGGAATTCCTCATCCAAGAGACCTCCACTTTCGGCACCTGTTTGTGGAAACGACCTTTGATGGTATCCCTTCTCTTGAGGATGACGTTCGTCCACAGGTTGACAACGTGGGGCGACAGGAACTCAACGGTGTCCGGGTACCTGACTACAGAAAGGACTAAAACGTCTTCCTGGACGACTCCTTCGAAAGATCGTGGGAGCGAACCACGAAGCCTAAGGATCCCAACCATAGATCCAGCCACGATGCAGCCTGCATGGCATACTTTGTGCCTCTCTCTATGTTCAGGGGTTCAACTGCCAAAAAGGGAGGTCTTCAGAGAGGAGAGGGTTTGAGTTGGTACACCCTTCAGTAGGGACTCTACCGAAGGGTCGAGGGTCATGGCGGAATGTGGTTCCCCTTCGATCTCATAATACTTCCTTTGTAAAATGAAAGGAGGTGGAAGGGGACTGAGGGGAGGAATCTGCCCTCAAGGAACTAGAAGTTCCAGCTATCTGGACGATAGCTTTCCTTTGGGCAGCTGTCAGACCTTTGGACCAGGGCAGAGCTGCACTAGACCTGGAAGGCTTCTGGGTCTCGAATATTTCATCGAGAACCGTATCCTTCCTTTCCTGGATGGTGGAACCAGGAGTGGACAGACTGTTGAAGGCCCTCATACAGGCAAAGACCTGCCAAAAGGTAAGGTATGTTCCAACTCACGTCTCTCCTGTTCGGAGTGATAGTTCGGACTGGCCGCCTTTGGAAGATACTCATCCTCCGAGTCTAAGGGGTCGTCCACCTCCAGACCCACATCCAGAGCCTGGGGTAGGTAAAGGTCACCAACAGAATCACTGGGTGGGCCCGCCACAGAAGACCACCTCCTTGCCTAAGCCAGTCTAGCTTCCCGTGCCTCGGTGTTCTTAGGTTTCGTCTTTGTGTCCTTTGATTCCCTCCGCACACGACGTTCCTCCGCAGTCTAAGGAGGGGGAAAATGCGATGTCTTTGAGGCACTAGAAGAAGCCTTGGCAGCAGGAGCAGGAGTCTCTTTCTCTGGAGGAGGTACAGAAACTAGACGTTGGTCCAGAGGCACTACTTCAATTTCTTGAGGGTTGAAGGGATGGACTGCAATTTCCCGGGGCGAGCCTCTGTCCCTACTAATCCTAGGATGGAAGATATCGGCGTGAGGTGGTGTTACGCCTCTCATCCTTCTCCTCTGCTTCCTAGTTATGACCACCTCTAACTTCACTGGTATGAAAGGTAAATTGGCCATACAAGAATTAGAAGGATTAGGGCCTTCAGCATGCGATTGGGGTGGAGGTGATCTGCGTGCTCTGTCTGCCGTTGATCTCCTTCTAGGGTCCTGACTCCCAACTGACGAACCCAACGAGAGTTCCAGGGGGATCCTAGGGGTTGCCTTGACTGAGACTGTCGGAGGTTGTGGCAGTGTAAGAGCCACATTCAGTCTTCATGAGGGTGGACATGAAGGTGCTGACCCATGGAGGAAGCTCTGAACCTCTAGGTATACCCTGGAATTCCCTAGGAGGGTGTCCTTTGGGTGGAACTCTAGAAGGATCTCCAGACAAGGGAGGTGATAACCTCTTGAGGCATAGGAACACGTACCTTCGGACGCGAAGGAAATTCCGGACTAATAGGAACATTCACGAACCTATTAGGGGGCTCCTTGAACCCTTCTGGGAAGGGTGTTGGTCTTTGGCAGGAGGTGGGAGACGCAGAGGGATGAGGCGAAGGTGTTGGTACCGCACTTGCTCGTGGTTCCGACACATCTGCTCGTGAATTGCTCGCGGAAATCGCTGATATGCTCGTGAAAATGGAGTTTTTATGATACAACAAAGTTTTGTGAATACTTACCTGGTAGTTATATATATATAACTAAGTCTCTGACTTCCAGCAGAATTTATTCGAAAATCGCGACAACCGCCTTGTGGTGGTTGTGTGGTTAGATGGTTAACAACCCTTACAGGGTGGTACCTGGAATCATTCCCGTTTTCTGTTCTTCAGATTATCTTTGCCCAACCTGTCTCCTGAGGGGAGGTGGGTGGGCTTTAAAATATATATATAACTGCCAGGTAAGTATTCACAAAACTTTGTTTTATCATAAAAACTCCATTTTTATGAATAGTACTTACCTGGCAGTTATATATATATAGCTGATTCACACATTTGGATGAGGGAAACAGACAGTAAACATCGTTGGGGAAACAACCAAAGAGTTGTAGGAGAAAAAACACCTTGATTCCTTACCTGCTAAGGTAGCTGACTTCAATGGTTACTGCCTCTAGAGTCGCTTTCCCTTAGGAGTGTTCAGCCAGGAGTAGACCTGCTATGCTGCAAACAACTCAATCGAGTCTGTCAAAGGGGTAAGACCAACAACTTGACTAGACTTCAGAAACTACCTTCGCCCCATATACAGTAATAAAAACCTGCAACCTTACTAAAACTAACCACCTAACCCTGCAGAAATAGATATAAGCTATCGATCTGGACTGAGGGAACCGTACCACAAGACGAGGTCCTCAGACAACCATAAAAAACACAAACCTTCATACATGTATACAAACTAAGGTTGAGTGGGGGTAGTAACTCCTTTGCCTAATACAGAAGCCGCAGCTACGTATGGGGCCAAGGTATAACACTTGTCATAGTCTACTCTCACCTCTCTGAGGTAATGAGAAGCGAAGACAGAGTTGCTCCTCCATGATTTGCCTAACTGACATATTTTTCTGATATGCCAGTGAGGTAGCAATGGCTCTTACTTCGTGAGCCCGTACTTTCAACAGGGCGAAGTGTTCTTCCTTACATAAGAGCTGGGCTTCCCTAATAGTTTCCCTCAGGAAAAAGGACAAAGCATTCTTTGACAGGGGTTTTTGAGGATCCTTCACAGAACACCATAATGAGTTGGATGCACCCCTCACATTCTTAGTGTGGGCCAAATAAGCCTTGAGAGCCCTAACTGGGCAGAGGAGTCTTTCCTGCTCCTGACCCACTAGGTTCGTGAGGTTAGGAACCTCAAAGGTCCTAGGCCATTGTTTTGAAGGGTTCTCGTTCTTGGCGAGAAAGTCGAACCTTAAGGCATAAACCGCTCCATTTTGATTGATGCCTACACGCTTCTCAATTGCCTGGACCTCGCTGACCCTTTTGGAAGTCGCTAGAGTCATAAGGAAGAGGGTTTTCTTAGTTACATCTTGAAGAGAGGCTTGCGAGATAGGTTCAAATTTCTTGGAGCACAGAAACTTAAACACCACATCCAGGTTCCAAGATGGGGGTCTTAATTGTACCTGTTTCGTCGTCTCAAAGGACCTAACGAGGTCCTGCAAATCCTTATTTTGAGACAACTCTAGGCCTCTATGCCTAAAGACGGTTGACAGCATACTCCTGTATCCTTTTATGGTAGATACAGCCAGCTTAGCATCCTGCCTGAGGTACAAAAAAAAAGTCTGCAATGTGGCTCAGAGAGGTAGTGGTCGAGGAAACCTTGTGCCGCCTGCACCAAGCTCTAAAGGTCTCTGACTTAGACTGGTAGACTCTTTGTGACGAGATCCTCCTTGCTCTGGCAATAGCTTTCGCCGCTTGTGCCGAAAAGCCTCGAGATCTAACGAGCTTCTCGACAGTCTGAAGGCAGTCAGATTGAAAGCGAGAGGGTTTGATGATATCTCTCGAAGTGGGGCTGTCTGAGAAGATCTGGACTTGCCGGGAGTCTTTTTGGGAAGTCCATCAGCATGCCCACCACTTCGGTGAACTATTCCCTTGCAGGCCAGAATGGAGCCACTAGGATCATTCGTCCCAAATCGAGGAGAGCGAATTTCCTGACGACCAGATTGATGATTTTGAATGGGGGAAACGCATACATGTCCATCCCCGTCCAATCCATCAAGAAGGCGTCCACTGCTACCGCTTCCTTGTCCAGGACTAGGGAGCAGTAGTTGGGATCCTCTTGTTCAAGTTGGAGGCGAAAAGGTCTATTACAGGTCTGCCCCACAACTTCCAGAGGCTCTGACAAACATGCGGGTTGAGAGTCCACTCTGTGAGAAGAACTTGTCCCTTCCTGCTGAGCATGTCTGCCCTGATGTTTCTCTGCCCTTGAACAAACCTCGTCAACAGCCGAGTCCTGTTCTCGCTCGCCCAAAGGAAAAGCTCTCTCGCTGTTCTGAACAGATAGAGGGAGTGAGTTCCCCCTTGTTTCCTGATGTACCCAAGAGCTGTGGTGTTGTCTGAATTGATCTCCACAGTCTTCCCTGACACCGAGGTTTTGAAGGCCTTTAGCCCTAACAAAATGGCCATCAACTCCGTCCTATTGATATGCCAACTGACCTGACTTCCTTCCCAAACGCCTGAGACCTCCTTGTTCCCTAGTGTTGCTCCCCTGCCTGACTCTGACGCGTCTGAGAATAACAATAGGTCGGGGTTCTTCTTGTACAAGGAGATCCCTTCTCCTAACAGAGCTGGGTCCAGCCACCACATCAAAAGATCCTTGATCTCTGTCAGAATGGGAAAAGAAAAGGAGTCCTCCTCGGTCTTTCTGTTCCATACCTTTGCGAGGAAGTGTTGCAGAGGCCTTAGGTGCAGTCTTCCCAACGAGACAAACTGCTCTAGGGAGGATAGAGTTCCCAGCAGACTCGTCCACTCCTTCGCAGAGCATTCCTGATTCTTTAAAAATTCTTTGACTTTCTCTAGGCACCTGGGCTGCCTTTCCTGGGAGGGAGAAGCCCGAAAAAGAACTGAATTCAGAACTATCCCCAAATAGAGAATAGTCTAATTCGGTTCGGTCTGAGACTTCTACCTGTTGATGATGAGTCCCAGGTCCTCCAGACATTTTTCTTTCGACTGTGATCGGATCAGCCAGTCGTCCAGATAGAAGGATACCCTTATCCCCTCCTGATGTAACCAGCCTGCCACGTTCGCCATTAGCTTGGTGAAAACTTGAGGAGCCGTGCTGAGACCGAAGCAAAGTGCCCTGAATTGAAAGCACTTGTCCTGAATCACAAATCTCAGATATTTCCTTGAAGTCGGATGAATGGGGACGTGAAAATAAGCGTCCTGCAGGTCAAGAGATACCATCCAGTCGCCTGGACGAACTGCTGCCAGCACGGACTGAGTCGTCTCCATGAAGAACTTTGTTTTCTTCACGAAGGCGTTCAGAGAGCTGACATCTAGGACTGGTCTCCATCCACCCGAGTTCTTGCGAACCAGAAATAGGCGATCGTAAAAGCCTGGGGAGGTAAGGTCCCGGACTGGCTCTATTGCTCCCTTGACCAACATCTGGTCGACTAGCTCCAGAAGAGCCTCTTGTTTCCCCGCATGGCGTACTGAGCTACTAAGGCTAGGGGAGTGTCTGAGAGAGGAGGCTTCTTTAAAAAGGGGATCTTGTAACCTTCTTTGATGATCGAGAGGGACCAGGTGTCCGCCCCTCTCCTCTTCCAAGACTGCCAAAAACGAGACACTCTTGCCCTTACTGTTGTCTGGAGGACTTCCATCTCATTTTTTGGATCGGGGCCTAAACGCACCCTGCTAGTCCTTGGCCCTGACTCTTGTCTTCTCCCCCTGAAATCCGCTCTCGAGGAAGCCCTACTCCGAAAGGGCTGCTGGAACTTCTTCTCTTCCTTCTTCAGAGGAGCAAGAGCAACAGGCAAAGGCTTTCTGGCAGACCGAGATAAAAGGTCCTGAGTAGCCTTCTGTGCCAGAGAAAGGGAGATATATCTGACCAGAGCTTTGGGAAAAAGATGGTGTGACAGAGGGGCGTAAAGCAGCTCCAACTTCTGGGCAACAGTCACCAATCTAGAGGTGAAGGAGCACAATAGGGCCCTCTTCTTTAAGACCCCTACTGAGAAAAGGGAAGCCAATTCATTCGCCCTATCCCTTAGAGGGTTGTCCATGCAGGACATGATACTCGTCAGGTCCTTCGTGCCTTCCAAGAGTTCAGTCTTCCTGGCCAGAGTCCTGAGAGACCAGTCCAGAAAGCTAAAAACCTCGAAAACCCTGAAAATTCCCTTGACGAGGTGATCAAGTTCCGACATGGACCACATCACCTTGGCAGAGTTCAGTGCATGTCTTCTTGCCGAGTCCACAAGAGCAGAGAAGTCACCTTGGGAGGAGGCAAGCACTCCTAGACCCAAAGGTTCCCGTTTCATACCACATACCGGCCTTGGAAGCGAGCCGAGATGGTGGGAAAGAAAAGGTGATCTTGACTGCTTGCCTCCATTCCTTCATCCAAACACCCACCTTAGCGAGTGCTTTCCTGGCCGAAATTGAAAGTTTCATTTTGATGAAGGCTGAATGCTTCGTAGCCTTCTTCCTGGTGAATTGAGACTGAGGAGAACGAGGCGCCGAAGGTTGAAATTCCTCCCCATAAAGTTCTAAAAGAGAGCGAGATAGAACCTTATAATCACTAGCAGAGTCGGTAGGTTTTTCTTCCTCTTCCGATATATATCATCGAGGTCCTGATCAAGGTCAACATCTTGAAGAAGTGGGCTGCAAGCAGCCTGGCACCAAGAGCTGTTTGCGTCCTGGCGCCGAGCGTAGGTGTCATCCTGGCGCCGAGCGCGGCTATCGTCCTGTCGGCGAGAAGAGGTATTGTCCTGATGACGAGAAGAGGTATCGTCCTGATAAGGCAGGCTGCATTCGTCCTGATAAGGCAGGCTGCATTCGTCCTGATAATGCAGGCTGCATTCGTCCTGATAATGCAGGCTGCATTCGTCCTGATAATGCAGGCTGCATTCGTCTTGCTTCCTAAAACGCGAGGCGTAATCGTCCTGGAGCTTCGAGCGAGAAGCGGAATCGTCCTGGCGCCGAGAACGAGAGGCAGTATCGTCCTGGCGCCAAGAACAAGAGGCAGTATCGTCCTGGCGCCGAGAGCGAGAGGAAGTAATGTCCTGGCGTCGGGCCGATGAAGAGGGTGTGCGTTGTCGTACGGCCGACGAAGTGCGCAGAGGTTTCTTTGAAGAGATACTTCGTTCCCTCTTAGAAGACGATCTCTTAAAAGGCAAAGAGACATCCTTACGTCTGACGGACTGTGAAGAAGGTCGGCTGAAAGCTTGCACTAGCGATGAAAGCTGTTCCTGCATAACAGCCATGAAAGCTTTAGCAACTTCTGCTGGTTCTCGCGGTTCCGAAGGAGGCAGCTGTTAGGGAGCGCTGGCAGTAGAAGCAGGAAGTTTATCAGGTTTAACTGGGCTAAGGACTCTCTGTTTCGTCCTCTTAACAGGAACAACAACGAAGTTGTCCTACGAAGGATCAGGTTCTCGGCTACTCGAACCGGGAGAGGGAGAGCGAGACTGCACATCCCGGTCCCACCTTCTCTTCGTCGGTCTTGATTCGTATCGCCACTTGCGTCTGGGAGAATGATCAGGTGAAGACATTAAAGTATCCGACACGCCTTTTCTACGGCGGTCAAGAGCAGCCTGGGAGGTCGCAACAGGACTGTCTGAGGCGACGACTGACCGAGAATAAGCACCTCTCACGCCCTTTCGCCTTTCAACGTACCTTCTCCCTTGGTCCTGGGAGCTTGGTAGAGGTCTAGACCTAGGGATATGACAGATTCGATCAGCTGCCACCTCCACTGCCCTTTCACAAGCACTAATATCACTTTCACCCTTACCTTTAAAGGCCGCAATTTGTGCTTTAATGGCCTCCAACTCAGCAGCCATCCTGGCATACCGAGGGTCATCCGTAGGCGCAGATCCTGTAGAAGGGGCAGGAGTTACTACAATCGGGGAAGGAACAACTTCCAAAGAGGTAACAATTAAAGGGTTAATAGATAAACCTAAGCTAGCTTCACTAGCAGACTTTGACTTTGATTTAGCTCTCCTAACTCTAACGAGTTCAAGCTTGCCCACATAGGGCTTCATAGCTAACCAATCATCTTCATTTAAACCCTCGCATTCCTTGCACCTATTATTTAGTGCACATTCAAACCCCCTGTAACCCATACAAACTGTGTGAGGGTCAACCGACACTTTCAGTAACCTCACCTTGCATACATCACTCGCACATACACGAATATGAAGTTTTTCACTCATGATAAACAAAGCCAAAATACAAAAAAAAAATAACAAAACACGATTGCCAAATCCCAATACAGTGTACTTCACCAAACGAAGTCCAAAAAAGCGATGTAGGGAAAGCGATTCGAAAAACTCTTAATGGCGGACCAACGATGTTGTCAATCCGACTGGCAGAGATAATCTGAAGAACAGAAAACAGGAATGATTCCAGGTACCACCCTGTAAGGGTTGTTAACCACCTAACCACACAACCACCACAAGGCGGTTGCCGCGATTTTTGAATAAATTCTGCCGGAAGTCAGAGACTTGGCTATATATATATATAACTGCCAGGTAAGTACTATTCATAAAATTGCCATATTCACGCACAGAATCGCTAGTTTCACACATCAACAGATACGATTCACGAGCAGAAGTGCTCCCAACAGGAGCCACAGAGGAAGAAGGAGGTCTAACGCCTTCCTGCTGCCACAGAGAAGCACCTACGTCCGACGAAGTCGGCAGAGGAGGCCTCTGAGTAGGACTACTCTCGTTGGAGAACGCGTAACAGCGGGACGCGTTTCCAAGTGTCACGTAGGCGAACGCTTTGCTAGAACTCCCCAGGCAGTGAAAGGCACTAGGGATTTAGCTGGACGCCTGTAAGATGAATGGTCATTCTCATCTTCAGGTCCAGTCCGAGGTTGTTTGGAAGGTCTAGTTGAGGGGCTATGTGCTGATGGACTGTGTGTACTCCTACCAATACCTCTAGACACGGAATGTCTAGACCTTGACCGCGAACATGCGGTTCGTGATCATGAACGAGATGTTCGTGAACGAGAGCATCTAGTTCTCATTCAAGAACGGTGAAAGTCGAGGATGCCTAGCAAGGGAACATGAGTGTTGGCCTCACAATCAAGAACGTCGTTCTCGTGAACGGTACCCTCGTGAATGTGAACAAGAACGTCGTCCTTACGAGTTCGAGTGCTGTTCTCATGATCTAGATCGCAGAGATCTAGAACGCGAGCATATGGACCTAGGTCTAGACTTTGCTCAAGATCGTGTACAATGCGATCACAAGACTCGTCCTTGTGAAGAGGAACGCCTCCAAAGAGAGCTTTGAGACCTGTGGTCTCGTGAGTGCGATGCTCTTGAGTATGAGCGTCTTCCAAAAGATGAGCTCTCGGATCGTGATGATCTATGATCATTACGATCTTCTGATCCTTGCGAACAGTGATCAGGGGAGGAGTGTCCAGAAGGCCGAGGCGATGGTGATGCTCGTCCTTTCACGCTGCTGATGGTGGGAAAGCTGGTCCCCGGAAGATCCACACCTGCAACCTGCGGGTTCCTGTGGGAGAAACAGAAGGTTGAAGGTTAGGGGATAACTAGGTCCCAGGATGGGGGGAGGGTTGTCGTCAGCAGGGGGTTGTTGGAGGGGCGAACACGAACGATCACCTCGTCCACGCGTGGAAGGGCTGGGAGAAGGCGACAAATGGATCTCGCACAGTTCCAAAGCATGAGATGTCAACGTCTCTGGAGAAGGTTCCTTCCTGGCACCACGCTGAAGAAATCACAGAAGTTCTTCCTTCGAAGGGGGGCCCGAAATACCTAAGGATGACCACACCTGCAGCAGATCTGAAAGGGAAAATGGCTCACCAGCAGCTGAAGGAGAAGTTGCTCCTCTAGGGGAAGCAACAACGCCCCCCAGTACCCCGGGGTTGCCAATGAGTTAATCGATCTGTGCTCCTACTCGATTGTCTGTCGTAAGAGCGCAAGCGAAAAGGAGCTTTTGAGAGAGATTGGGAGTGCGAGAAGAAGAGCACGCTCTGCTCGCCCCTGAGGGAGAGCAGTCGCACTTTGTCTCCTTCTTCCTACACTGCCTAAATTTCTCCCATTGGGAGGCAGACCACTCCCTGCACTCTGCGCAGGGCGAACTCTTGTCACATCGATGCCCTCGGCAAGTAATACACAAAGCGTGTGGGTCGGTCTCCAACGACGATATGAAGGTCCCGCACGCGGCACCCTCGCGCCCTAGACAGGTTTGCATGATGAAGACGATCGCAAGAGAAAACATGCACTCCTGAAAAGAAAAAGCAGAATTGAAAAAGTTCAATGACAGTCAGGAGGAGAGCGGACACATCCAATATCTACTGAGCCAAAAGAAAAAGTGACATCTCTCACTGCTGTGAGAGTATATATATAGGCAGCTGGGTACCCCCCAGCCACCACCAGCCTACCCACTCAAGCGGTTAGGCAAGGTTGCCACCTCGCAATTAAAGTCTAATGGCTTCCTCCAGCTGCTGCTGAAAGATAATCCACATAAATAATGGAAGGTTTGTTAGTATGGGAACAAATCCTTCTTGTTATCACCACACAGTCCATCAATAACCTTTCTACCGCCTTTCCATTTGCTACTCTTACTCATGTACACTTATTTATATCTTTTTTTCTTGAAAAAAACTATTACCTATCACAAGATCTTGTTCAAAACACCTATCTAGCAGTCTTTCACACTCTCATTTTCACCTGGTATGCTATACTTCCCAATGACACCTTCTACCTCTCCAGCACCCATTCTGGCATTTAAGACACCCATTACAACTACATAACTCCTCCTACTCAGTCCTTCTACACACCTAGTTAACTCATACCAGAATTCATTTTGCTCTCTTCCCTTTTCTCACAACCCAGCCAATACGCACTGACAAAAGCCCAATATTCTCTATAACCTTCCCCACATTAACCTAAATGACACCTTCTTCCATTTCACTACTTTACCTGTCACCCATTCCCTCAGGAATAAAGCTCTTCCCCTTTCAATTCCAGACACACTATTTGTTACTTTACCAAACATTACTTCACCCTTCCCTTTTATCTTTGTCTCACACAAGGCCAATACATCTTTCTATTCCAAAGCATACTTCCAATCTCACATCTTTTAATCTCAATCGTACTACATCCACGTACATTCAGACACCCCTAGAGTGCAGGGAGCAGTCATTCTCCCCCAAATACTCTTCTTTGCTTTTTAACAGGAAACAACAATACAGGAGAGGGGATTCCCAGTCCCCTCGTCCTGTCCTTGTTTGTCGCTCTTTATGACACGCAGAAATATGTTGGCGCTATTATAATTATTGTTATGGCCCAGTGGCCACATGAAGAAAAGGCTATGGTCAAAACTTCACATAGAGAGATAGAAGTATAAGAAAGCAGCTGCCATATCTACGTGCAGGCAACCAAGTCCTCGTGCAGGATGTAGTCAGTATGAAATGGGATTAGGCGGGAGTGAAAATGAAGACTTCCATACAAACAGTATTTATTCAAAATAAATGGGAATGACAGGCAATCCAAGAGAAATTTCCACCACGTAAAATATATTGCAGCAAAGAGAGTGCTCTACCATATAACCAGTTGCAGGAATGCCATGAACCCAGGACCACGAGGTAGATGCAGGCCACGGTAGCTCACCACCCACTAACAGATGTAGTTCAAGCCCATCCAAACGTCCAGCTTGGATGAAGAACTATGAAGGTGGAAAATAAAGTGCATTTTGTCTGTAAGACAATTATTAAGTTTTAATTTGCTTAGCCATTATTTTGCAAAAAATTTGTCAATTTCCCTGTTCTGGATTCTTACGTTTGTCTCTGATCTTGACTTTCTGGTTTATGTATGTATTGCAAGTAAAGTTTTACTGTATTACAGATTCTGATTTTGAACAGAAAATATATGTTTTCCTGTAGTAAATAACATGATTTGACTGAATTTTACCTTCATTTCAACCGCAAACAAACAAAACAAACAATTCGACTAACTTTAAGTAGCCGAACTGGTTGCTGTTATTACGGATGAAATGAAGGTGAAAACCGGTTAAATCACGTTATTTTCAACAGGAAAACATATATTTTCTGTTAATATGTTAAAATATAATGTCTATTGGGTACCGTCTATTATTATATATATTGTGTTAAAATGTTTAAATATAATGACTTGTTCAATTTCCGTGTCACTTCACTCACGTATGTACTGCGAACGATAACATTAGCAACGTTACCAATGATACACAGCGTTACCAACGTTACGGTGGCAAATGCTACAATAATATTACCATGTGTATTTTAAAGAATTTTTCCATATACCCTTTACACAATATATAAAAAGATACAAAAAGGGTACAGAACCTAACAAACCTACCTAACCTAACCTAGAGGTTCCCAGGTCACAAACCTCACGTATGTACTCCGAACGATAATATTAGCAACGTTACCAATGATACACAGCGTTACCAACGTTGCGGTGGCATTGCTAACGTTAGCAATACTACGGTAATATTATCATGTGTGTTTTAAAGAATTTTTCCATATACAGTTTACACAATATATAAAAAGGTACAAAAAGTGTACAGAACCTAACAAACCCACCTAACCTAACCTAGAAGTTCCCAGGTCACAAACCCAATATAATGCCTTTTGTTGAAAGACTTACCTTTATGACCCAGACGAAAACACTTGTGGTACCCTTATACGTGGTAACATTATAACCACACTGTCGTTTCTTTTTGGTTTTAGAAAACGTGAATGTCTTTCCTGTAAGATAAGAAGGAATGGCACTTCGGGCACTGTAAACGTTGAGGTATAACATTGTGATTTAAGGAAATTATCAACATTGGATGTCGTATCGAAAATATCACCATAAAATTTAGCAAATGCTTTTAGGTATTGAATACTGCAGCCGCTACAAGTTTCTATAACGTCCTCCATCGCAAAATATGAAAAAAAAAAACTCACTTGAAATAACGAACACCTGAGTAGGACACAGGTTTCCACGGAAAAGGATTTGGTGGAAGGGGTATGAATAGACCACTTAAAGAAATAAGGGAAAGGGGTAGGGAAATATTAACCGACAACCCCCTTGTGCAAACTTTCAATACGTATGGGTTCGTGATTGGTTAACGGGAAAACAACGGAGTCTAGAGGGTGAACATGAATGAACTAGAATGGGAAACTTGTCCAGAGCAAGTATTTATGTGAAATTGGGGTGTGACAAGGTAATAACAAAATGAATAAAACTAATTTAGGAAGATAAAATGGAATGTATGATAAATAATATTTAATGGAAATATAAAATGGGGTGATTTTATAAGGTATCGGATAATAAAAGGTGTAATACTGGTGTCAATCGTAATATGTATACGAGGGTATTACATAAAAGGAATAGTATAGATGAACTGGATCAAGTAATAGACTTGAATAAAGCTGGTGAAGAAGACAAAATTACATTTCACGGATAGAGAAGAAGAAATCCTATTGGTGGAGAACGAGCCTCTGCGCAGAAGGTGGAAACCTGCTATATACAAACGAACGAACGGGAGCGACTACAACCAGCAAGTAGAATGAGAAAAAATAAATGAAAAACACTGCTAATGTTAGCATGTTACGCTAACATTGCCACAGATCTACACCACACGTTGGCAGCTCTGGTTACCGTATTTTTTCATGAGACATAGCCTTTGCAAAGGCTCCTCCAAAGTTTATCCAGTTATACTATTTTGTCTTTTCCTCCGTTTATTATACATCCAAGAAGATAATGCTTAGAGAAGAAAAGGTTTGTTCTACGATTATATATCGATTCCCCAGTATGTTTTCCACACCCAAAACCCCAAGTTCCCACTGGGGGTACCCCAGTATCGTAGGATATAGATATATATATATTTCTGAAACTATTCATTTGCGACGGGAACGAGTGTCATTTTCAAAGAGCGTAATTTTTTCTATAGGAACAAGTAGTTTTTTTCCTAGATTACATTCCCCAGTAAAATAATACCGTATTGCAGTAGTGCATAGCTTGGGAGGGATGTAGCATAAGTATATGTCACACAAAATGTATCCATGTCCGCACCAAGATACAAGCGCTAACGTCAGTAGGCCTCGAATCCACCATGTAAGCGAGACACGCAATAAATGATACGTGGGAACACTGGCTCTTAATTACACCGCCGAGAATATCTTATACCTGGTAACACCATATCTTTTGACAATACATCTCTTTGACCTTAAAATTTTCAAAACTTAGTATGACATTTTACCTGACTTTATGACTAAACCAACTTGCTCGTAAAGTACTAACCTAACCTAGGCCTAAACTAGGCTATGCAGCACAAACCTACCATAGGTTTAATTTAAATCTAATACTCTGAAAACTGCACTACAACAAACATCCGACAGTCTCATGTTAAAGAATGATTTAGCTATGGACTAGGATAAAACATACCTATGGATAATGAAATTAATGTCATGTCAACAAAGATGTGGAAAATGAAAAGGAACACCACCTCACTACGCGTAGACATGGTACTCGATACTAAACAAACTAGTGGTAATTTTACATCAAGATTAAAATTCGCAATATTTAATAGTACTTCCAATATTTCTGCTGGCTTACATACTATAGAAGCAAATGACGATGACACTTTAGACTTGCCTTTGAATCGCAGACGACATTCAGGCAGGCTATAAGAAAAAGACTCTCGCGAAATCAAAACATTAGATTTTCTTAAAAAATGAGCATCAACTTTTCTCATTAAAGATTTCGAAGATATATTCAAGCATTTAAACTATCTATTTCCATCCCTTTTCCTTATACGTCTATCAGAAAATATTTACTGTTGCATCAACAGAAGACTAATTTTATACTTACTTACTTGGTATACTTGGTAATTTTGTTGAATTTTAGATGGAATAATTTTAGTTGTTAATATATATAATACAATTATTATTTGGTATCTTGACGAAAATTGTTACTGTTAAGAAAAGTGCGTTCCTTGAAAAGTTTATCAAATTATTTTTGCCGGCAATGACCACTCTCCAAGTTGTCATCATTGGATTGTTAATATCGTTTAAATAACTTAGATGTAAAGGTTCCTTGTTCAAAGATATATAGGTAACATTATTGGCAAACTTGTCAAAGATTTTTCCTTTATTCAGCACTTTCTTGACAAACTAGAATTTAAGACACTTTACGGAATGCAATATTACACAGCAAGACCAGAAGGATCGGGCAATTCTACATCAAACACTAAAGATTTTTTACACTTGTACCTTTTCCAAGCTTATTTATTAAAGAGAATTTGTATACTTTAATAAGTACCTGGCATCCATTGATAAAATGACTGTAAGGACTCCGCTCCCTCCGTCGTCCAGAAATTCAACAAATTCTCTATTTATTTAAATTCTCCTTTCGCCACACCGTGGCTTCCTATATATATGTATTCTGCTCCCTCAGAGCTACAATTTGACATATGTATTATTTCATTACATGTTTCTGTTTACTTGCAATTCGTGTATTTGTTCATGTGAGAAAACACATATATTTTAGCGGGAAGTTCAAGCTGAATTGGCGCCTACGCCATGCTACCTTTCCGTCCGCACCCTGTATTATATTCCCACACATGTTTGAATAAACTATCAGTTGATGTTGGTGACGCTTGTCTCACTGTCCTTACAACTGGTGATCCCGGAGTTGAAGTAGCATCAGCGGTTTTGGCTTTGCCATTAACGGACTTATTACGGCCGTGCTACCTTCTCTTTACTCCGTTACCTTAGGCGTGAGCTTCAGCCTTTGGTTCTCCCACACCTCGGTGCATGTAAGGCAGTAGGATGAGCTTAACAGACAAATCAACTTCCCACCTCTTCGCCAACTCGTCGTCTGACCACAATGCCGGAAGCAACACACTCATCGCGCCCAGCGGCCTCGCCTCTACGCCCAAAGTCAAACTGCCGCCCTTTTCTCAACACAACACCGCTTCCTGGTTCCTGAGAGCAGATGTACTCTTCCGCGTCGCTAGACTCAGCGACTCCTGCGCCAAGGCCGACATCGTTCTCACCTCCATACCTGAAGAGGTATTCGACAAGATTTCCCCATGGCTCGACGCCCAGGCCGGCCAAGTTTTATACGACGACCTGAGAACGAAACTCATCGGTATCTACTCCCTCTCCGTCTCAGCAAGGGCACAGAAAGTCCTGGACCTCGCCGGCAAGCCCATGGGTGACACCTCTCCTGTCAAGGCGTGGGAAGAGTTATCCGGCCTGCTTATGCTCCCTGAAACAGACAGCAACGGCCGACGACGTGAGATTAGCTTATCTCACGAGATCTTTCTTCGACGCCTACCACAAGACGTAAGGGCCCAATTGACAGACGCCGACACGCTCCCGATGAACGAACTCCTGTCGAAGGCTCAGAAGCTCCACAAGGCCTCCAAAGTATCTCGCCTCGGAGCATCATCGTCAACGCCGCCTTCGTTCTCCTCCTTCAGCAGCTGCTCTTCCATAGAACGACGAGATCAACGACGAGATCAACGTTCTATCAAGAAAGAAACCGCGGCAACCAACACGACCGAACCCTAGGACTAACCCAGCATGGTGCTTCTACCACCAACAGTTCGGCAGCGACGCCAAGAAATGTAGAGCACCATGCAGTTTCCCTAGAAGATGACCCCAGAAGCATCCACCTCCCACCATCGCAGCAGCAGTTAACCAAAACAAGAATGGTCTCTATATCCTCGATACCATTTCCAACCGTAGACTCATGGTAGACACCGGCGCAATGCAGTCAACGTTCCCATCTTCCAAGTCCGACCTAGACCGTGGTCCCGACAAAAACGCTCCCTCACTCATCGCCGCCAACGGATCTCCCGTATGGTGCTATGGGATCAAGACCCTCAAGATATCTATCATGGGCCGTTCGTATTCTTGGCCCTTCGCTATCGCTGACGTCAATCGCCCCCTCCTCGGTGCGGATTTCCTTGTCCACCACGGACTCCTCGTCGATGTCCCTAACTAACGTCTCATCGACACGGGAACCTGCCAGTCCCGCGCCCTAGAATACGGCCCTGCAACAATGTCCGTATCCGCCGTAACGACGCACCCCTACGCCGACCTCCTACGATAATTTCCCGAGGTTTTCAAGCCCGAGCTCCGACACTCGCCAGGTTCCCCGTCCAAGCACGGGATCTACCACCACATCACAACGACAGGACCTCCTACTCACGCCAAATTCCGCCACCTCCCGCCCCAGAAACTGAAGGATGCCAAACGCGCCTTTGAGGACATGGAACGCATGGGTATCTGTAAGAAAGCATCGAGCCCCTGGGCATCGCCCCTACACATGGTAAAAAAGCCGGACGGGTCCTGGAGACCTTGCGGCGACTACAGGCGCCTCAACCTCATCACAACGCCCGATCACTACCCGCTGCCCAACATGCAGGACCTAACGAACGCGTTGCACTGCGCGAAGTATTTTACCAAGATGGACCTCCTCAAGTCTTACTTCCAGGTCCCCGTATTTCCGGAAGACATCCCGAAAACTGCCATTGTAACGTCGTTTGGATCCTACACCTTCGCATACTCAACCTTCGGTCTACGCAACGCTGGGGCGACCTTTCAACGACTAATGGATAGCATTCTGGGTAACCTACCTTTCTGCGTCTGCTACGTCGACGACATCCTGATATTCTTGAAAACTAAGGAGGAACACCGGAGGCATGTCCGCACCGTCCTCAAACGCCTACAGGAGAACGGCCTGGTCGTACATTTCGGCAAGTGCACGTTCGGTGCGGAAGGAGTGGATTTCCTTGGTCACAGCGTATCCTCGTGCGGGGTAAAACCCATGACAACCAAGGTTGACGCCATCAGAAAGTTCCCGATACCTACGACCATCCGCTAACTTCAGGAGTTCCTGGGGATGGTCAATTACTACAGGCGCTTCATCCCCAACATCGCACAAACCCTGTCACCCCTCGACAACGTCCTGAAAGGAAAAGCGAAAAAACTCGAGTGGTGTTTGCCCCAGCAACAGGCATTTGCCAGGACGAAGGATGCCCTCGCGAATGCCACCACCCTGGCTCATTTCGACGACAACGCGCCCCTGCGACTAACGACCGACGCTAGCAATGTCGCCTGTGGGGCTGTGCTGGAGCAACTCGTCGATGGTTCTCCTCGACCGCTGGCATTCTTCAGCAAGAAATTGAAACCCGCCGAAACAAGATACAGCACCTTCAATAGGGAACTCCTCGCTGTCTACCTCGCCGTCCGCCACTTCAGGCACATCTTGGAGGGCACACCCTTCACAATCGCGACAGACCATCAACCCCTCGTTCACGCTTTCACGAAATCGACAGACGCATGGTCCTCCCGACAACAACGTCATCTCAACAATCGCCGAATTCGGGTGCACCATACGTTACGTCCCAGGAAAGAAAAACCCAGTCACGGATGCCCTTTCAAGGATTGAAATTGACGCAATCCACCTGGGAATCGACTACGCCAATCTCGCAACCGAACAACGCACCGACCGAGAAGCACAGGATCACCTGACGGGGCCGTCCGCGCTCAAGATAAGTGCGATTCCCCTCGGACCAGCAGGAGTAACTAGCCTCCTGCAGAAGGAAAATATTCGATATCATCCATGGACTTTCACACCCCTCAGGACGCACCACCGCTCGCCTTCTGTCTGAAAAGTTCGTCTGGCCAGGGATCAAAAAGGACGGCCGGGAATGGGCGAAATCATGCATCAACTGCCAGTCAAGCAAAGTCAGCCGTCACACCGAATCGGGGGTAGGCGATTTTCCCCAGCCAAAAAGACGTTTCGGTCACATACACATCGACGTCGTGGGACCATTGCCCCCTTCTGGATCTGCTCGCTACCTGTTTACGATCATCGATCGCTCCACGAGGTGGTTGGAGGCATCGCCGATGACCAAAGCTACGACTCAAGCATGCGCCGAAGCCCTCCTGTCAAGCTGGGTGAGCAGGTTTGGCGTTCCTGACGACATCACGACAGACAGAGGCCCCGCTTTCCTCTCAGAAATATGGCTCGCTTTGGCGAACCTGATGGGGACGACGCTCCACAGCACCACGGCATACAACCCTGCGGCAAACGGCATGGTCGAAAGAACTCACCGCGCCCTCAAGGCTTCCCTGATGGCGAGCTGCACCGACGGGGACTGGAAATCACGACTTCCTTGGGTACTCCTCGGCCTTCGCACCGCCGCTCACGCAGACGGCGAACCTTCGCCTGCCGAAAAGGTTTACGGGGAGGCGCTCGGAGTTCCTGGCGAATTCTTTCCCTCATCAACCAACGACACGCAGCTGGATCACCTAAGGGACATCGCCAGGAAGTTCAGGCCATGTCTCAAAACTTACCAGGACAGAACCAAGCACTTCAAGCCAAAAAACCTGGATGACTGCGGGTACGTTTTCGTCCGTGTCGACGCTCATCGACAACCACTAACTAGACCTTATCGTGGCCCCTACCGGGTAATTAAGAAGACAATGAAAGCCTTCCTTCTCGACGTCCATGGCAAAGAGGACTGGGTCTCAATAGACCGCGTGAAACCAGCGTTTCTCGAAGGAAGCGACACCGCCTCCGCCGGACCTGGCAGATCCAGAGTTCCATCTCAAAACAAGGCGCCCAACGAAAGAAAAATCATCAAACAACGACAAGAGGAAGAGATCCTTATGCCGACCGCCGGCGCGCCCCTCCATTCAAAAACAAGAGGAACCTTCCGACGCCCGAAAAGATACGAAGATTGATCATCAGCCCTCTACACCGCCCGATGTCTTGGGGGGGGGAGTACTTGTAAGGACACCGATCCCTTCGTCGTCCAGAAAATCAACAAACTGTTTATTTATATGAATTCTCCTTTCGCCACACCGTGGTTTCCTATGTATATGTATTCCGCTCTATCAGAGCTACATTTTGACATATATACTATTTCATTACATGTTTCTGTTAACTCATAATTCGTATATTTGTAAGTGTAAGAAAACACATATATTTTGGCGGGCAATTCAATCTGATTTGGCGCCAGCGCCATCCTACCTTTCCGTCCGCACCTTGTAATATACTCCCATGCACATTTGAATAAAGTATCAGTTGATCTTGGTGACGCTTGTCTCACTGTCCTTACAATACAAAGATTAATCATCAGCCCTCTACGCCGCCCGATGTCTTTGGGGGGGAGTACTTGTAAGGACTCCGCTCCCTCCGTCGTCCAGAAATTCAACAAATTGTCTATTTATTTAAATTCTCCTTTCGCCATACCGTGGCTTCCTATATATATGTATTCCGCTCCCTCAGAGCTACAATTTGACATATGTATTATTTCATTACATGTTTCTGTTTACTTGCAATTCGTGTATTTTTTCATGTGAGAAAACACATATATTTTAGCGGGAAGTTCAAGCTGAATTGGCGCCTACGCCATGCTACCTTTCCGTCCGCACCCTGTATTATATTCCCACGCATGTTTGAATAAACTATCAGTTGATGTTGGTGACGCTTGTCTCACTGTCCTTACATAACCAGTAAAAGTCTTTGTGGTCATGAAACTCAAGTTTACATAGCAATAAGTATCCTTTGTTTTTGGAAGTCATGTCAGTCTGTTTCAAAAGTTTCTCCCTTTTGCTTTCTCTCTCGAAGCGAATTAAATTAGTTCTAGTTAAAGATTGTCAGCTGGAAGGTAACTGTGCATTTGCTGCACACCCAACACGGACTGTTCACAGAGTAAGAGCCTGTGCAAACATAAGGATAGCTTGAACAAAACCCACACGACTCCTAATACTAAAGGCAGAATTTTTTCGTATGATGTATTCCAATGGCTAATACGTGAAATTCGTTGCGATGGCTTGCAAATTTCCTGGTACCTCCCTTAAGTCTCCCCCTCTCCTCCTGTGACACATATTATGTCACTTGTTTAGTTCCAGTCTCCGGAAGACCACGACCCCGCTGTGACCATGGGGTTAAGAATTCAACTAAATGTCGACATTAATGCTTTAATTTTCATTATTTATGATAACTAGATGATGTTAAACTTTTCTAAGAATAATTAGTACCTAAACTGATTTTTTTTTCTTTAATCATCTCTTACCATCAAAATGCTTGTGTGGGCCTTGGAATTAACCATCTCTTACCATCAAACTTTCCTATTACGTTTGATATTTAGAGGTGTTTTAATAAGTAAATTGGTTTTGAAATAAGATTCGATTGTGTGAACATAACGGAATTTCAAAGATGTGATATTAATCAAGTTGCATTCATCCATTGTTTAAAAGTGTCATTGCAGCCCAATAACCATAGGAAAATCGAAATGGCAAGTTCGGGTTATCCATCCCTGATGGAGTACCTGTATTGGTAAGATACGTTTTCCCATGGCGGGCAGGCACCAAGTGAGTGTGCCGGTTGCAGACGGCAACTGTAGCAATAAACCACATGTCTCCACCACCGTGTATCTCTTGTCCCACCTTGACATCTAATATGGCGCTGTGATTCTCAAGGACCTCCGTGACCCTCCCCATGCCCTTCCAGCGCCGCTTAGCGCAGTCCACCCCAAGGGCAGCACGCCCCGTCGTCCCCCATGGGCTCATTCCTGCCCTGCAAGAAGTAAGGCAGGCCATGGTGGCCCAGCAACAAATGATCAACTCCCTCCGCGACCGGATTATGACACACGCTGCCCCTGCACCTCGTGTCCCTTCGTCTGCAGCCCCGGAGAAGTGTGAAATCGAGCTGAAGCTTGCTGCATTCAGGTTCTGGAGGAGGTCGATGGAATGTTGGATCGAATTGTGCAGACTACCGGCGCACGAGGTCGTCCACCACATCAGGCTATACTGCACGCCCCTTCTGCAACAAGCGCTGGACGCCAGATTCAACTCACAGGGATGGAGTAACCTCACCGCTACAGAAGCCATGGATTTTATTCGCGATATTGTGTTACGCTCTACGCCTAATCATTCCCATCTATAAGGGGAAGGGAGACATCCAGGAATGTGGCAACTACAGAGGCATAAAGCTGATAAGCCATACTATGAAAATATGGGAGAAGATCATTGAGAAGAGACTCAGGGATGAAACAACAATTGGTGAGGAACAATTTGGATTCATGACTGGAAGAGGGACTGTAGAAGCAATATTTGCTTTGAGGCAGATGATAGAAAAACATCGGGAGAAACAAAAAGGATTACATATGGTCTTTCTTGACATGGAGAAGGCATACGATCGAGTACCACATCAGGAGCTGTTTAGATGTATGAGAGAAAAGAGAGTCCCTGAGAAATACGTAAGAATCACCCAAGATATGTATGAAAGGGCAGAAGCACATGTTAAGAGCAGTATAGGCCTAACAGAAAGTTTCCCAGTAAATGTGGGACTACATCAGGGGTCTGTATTGAGCCCTTACCTATTTGATCTGGTTATGGATTTAGTAACACAAGGTATTAGAGATCAGTCTCAATGGTGAATGCTTTTTGCTAGAGGTAGTAGAAGAGAAACTGGAAGAGTGGAGAAGAGAAATGGAAAATAGGGGATTGAAGATCAGCAGGAAAAAGACAGAGTATTTGAGATTGAAAAATGGCGAGAATGGGGAAGTTAGTTTACAAGGGGAGAGATTGAAAAGAGTTGAAAATTTCAGGTATTTAGGATCAACAGTTGCTGAGGATGGTGATCTGGGGGCAGAAATAAACCACAGAATACAAGCAGGATGGAAGAATTTGAAAAAAGTACGTGGAGTGCTATGCGATAGGGGTTAAGTTAAAAGGTAAAGTACACAGGACAGTTGTGAGACTGGCAATGATGTATGGAGCGGAGACGTGGGCAATAAAGAAGACAGAAGAGAAGATGGATGTGGCAGAGATGAGAATGTTGAGATGGATGTGTGGGGTGACAAGAAGAAATAAGATACGCAATGAAGTAATTAGGGGTACCACAGGAGTTAGAAAACTATCAGATAAGATCCAAGAAAGTAGACTGAGGTGGTAAGGTCATGTCATGAGAAGAGATGAACAGTATATTGGGAAGGGAGAGATGGAAATGGAGGTACAGGGAACGAGAAGGAGAGGGAGACCAAAGCGAAGGTGGGAGGACTGTATCAAGGATGACCTTCGATCAAAGGGATTAACCGGTGATGAGGTGTGGGACAGAGGTAGATGGAGAAAGCTGACCAGGAACATCGACCCCACATAGAAGTGGGATAAGATGTAGACAAAGAAGAAGAAGAAGATTGTATTACGCTCTACAGACCGTGCTGTGTTACAGTCGTAGTTTTTCAATGCGATACAAGGCCCAGGCGAAAGTGTTAGCAATTATTTTTTAAAGTGTTCTCAAAAGCCAATCGATTGCAATTTCTAGTGCCCTCAGTGTCAGTGTAATCTAGCCGAATATATGTTATTACCTAAGTTAATGGTGGGCCTAAGTGATGAGGCTATGCGTCGTCATGTGTACCAATGTAGCAACGACATTAATAGTGTTAGCGCCCTTAGAGCCAGATGCTGTGCTTACGAAGCGGCACGTGTTGACGCCGCTGCGCGCCAATACAATTGGCGGGAAACTGCTTGCGCGGCTGGCAGCGAGATACCCGAGGCAGATCATCCAAATGCAACCGTCGCTGGTTGGGAACTGTGGCAGCCGCCATGCCCCCACCAGAGCCTCATGCCCTGCCAAGTTCGCCGTATGCAATGGATGACGCAAGCAGGGCACTATTACAAATGCTGCAGGAAATCCCATGCAAAAACGGCAGAATCCCCGACAGACGTGTCGAGTGCTGTGGTTGTTGCGGGTGCCAACCTCGCCCGCCACCCAGTAGTGGAGGTGACAGTTGTCCACACCGCCACAGGAGTAGGAGCGCCTATCGTCGCTGTGGTGGACACCGGGATACAGGTATGTGTGGCGGGCCCCTCCCTGCTGTCGCACCTCCAAGTCCGTCCAGCAGCCCTTACACCCTGTGCTGGCTTGCGGGATGTGGCAAACCTCCCCCTGAAGTGCCTTGGATCTGCCGTGGGCCACGTCACCTTGCAAGGCCGCACCACGGAGCAGGACGTGTACTTCGTGCAGTTGGCAAAGCACCTCTTCCTGTCGCTGGACGCCTGCAGGGACTTGACGCTGGTACCCAAGGAGTTCCCCCACCCCTCCCCCGCGGTGGCACACGTAAGCCTGTTCGATGGCACGGCCAGATGGGCTGCCCAGGTACCACCCCAACCCGCCGAGGTGCCTCTGCCACCTCACGAGGAACATGCAGCCAGATTAGAAGCCTGGCTCCTGCAACATTTCGCCAAGACAACATTTAACACAGCCAAAAAGCCACTGCCAGTGATGCAGGGGGAACCGCACCACATCCACCTGCTCCCAGGAGCCACGCCTTATGCATGCCACACCCCAGCATCGGTGGCCAAACACTGGGAAGAGGAAGTGAAGGCCCAGCTCGAAAAGGATGTCGCCCGTGGCGTCATAGAACCGGTACCCGCCGGGCAGCCGACCGAGTGGTGTGCCCGTATAGTGGTCATCGCCAAGAAGTCAGGACAGCTACACCGTACAGTTGACTATCAGCACCTCAACGCATCCTACCTGCGGGAGACACACCACACCCCCACCCCATTCGACATGGTGTCCGGGGTACCAAAGCCTACATTCAAGACCGTGGCGGATGCGTACTGGGGATACCACCAGGTGGAGCTAGACAAAGAAAGTCACGACCTGACCACATTCATTACCCCCTGGGGGAGATTTCGTTACCGTCGTACCCCCATGGGGCACTGCTCCGCCGGCAATGTGTATACTCGACGATTTGACGACGCCATACAGGACATCCAGAGGAAATATAAGTGCGTGGACAACACCCTACTCTACGACAACAGCATCGAAGGGCCTTTCTGGCATGCCTATGACTTCCTTGAAACATGTGCAGCTAAGGGCGTCACCCTGGAGCCGGAGAAATTCCAGTTCTCAAGAAGAGAAGTGGACTTTATGGGCTTCAACTTGGGCTGGGAGGCCTACAAGCCAACAGAGGAATGTTTGGCACCCATCAAGAACTTCCCGATACCGTGTCAGGCCTCTATCACCAACATAAGGGTGTGGTACGGATTCGTCAACCAGCTGGCGCCCTTCCTCGCAACAGCCCCCATCATGAACCCATTCAGGGAGCTCCTCAAGAAGCCAATGAGGAAGTTAGTGTACTGAGACGAGGCACTCCGCACCAAATTCCATCACGCCCAGGACACGATCTGCCAATTAGCAAAAGACAGGTTGGCTTACTACGACAGGAGTCGCCCCACAGCAGCGATCAGCGACTGGAACAAAGAGGGCATAGGGTTTATTATCCTCCAGCAGTATTGCGCATGCAGCTCCGCCGCCACGCCCTTCTGCTGTACGGGCGGGTGGTGCCTGGCGCTATGCGGTAGCTGCCATCTCACTGCCGCCGAAGCTGGCTATGCCTCCGGGGAGGGGGAGGCCCTTGCAGTAGCCTGGTGTCTCCAGAAGGCGAGTTTGTTCCTGCTGGGGTGCCCCAACCTCACCGTCATGACAGACCAACACCCGTTAACCAAGTTGCTGGGGGATCAGGCCCTTATGGATATCTCCAACCCCCGTCTCTTCAGGGTGAAGGAGAGAACCCTGCAGTACCGATTCAGGGTCAAGTATCTGCCGAGGAAGCTTAACAGTGCTGCAGACTTCCTGTCACAATACCCCTCCTTGAAAGCCGATCCCAGCACCCACGACGTGGACCTCAACGAAGACCTCACCAACGCTATAGCAGCCGCTGTCTTGCCAGCAGTAGAGCACGACAGCTGCGTTGTGGTCGAGGCGAGTGTCAGACATGGTGCCATCAGCGACCCCATGTATCAGCTGCTCATGGCCAGGGTCCTGGCAGGGGACTGGGCCGATAGGAAGTTACCCAGAAAGTTGCATGTCTTCGTCCCTTCTACGGTGTCAGGGAGAGGCTGGCCGTCATCCAAGACTTAGTGACATACACATTCGAACAGGGCAACGTCCGCCTAGAAATCCCGGAACCTCTTCGTCAGCAGGTGGCTGCTAACCTGCACGCGGGGCACCAAGGCCTAGACTCTATGCAATGACGTGCACGTCAGACGGCATACTGGCCTAGACTTGAGGGGGACCTGCAGTATCACCGATCCTTGTGCGAAGAATGCGACGTACACGCACCATCCCAGGCCACGGAGGAATTCATCATCACTCCGGCCCCCGAGTACCCCTTCCAGATGACGGTTGCAGATATGTTCCAACACAACGGACACATGTACATGGCCTACGCAGACAGGCTCACAAGCTGACTGGAGCTGGCACACTTCCCCCACGGCACCTCCTCCTCTCACTTAAAGACCCAGCTACTTCGCCAGGTGGGGGGCCCCGGAGCAAATCTCCACGGACAGTAGCACCAATCTGGCAAGCGAGGAAATGGGGGAATTTTTCAAGCTATGGGGCGTGCCCATGCGGCTATCACCCACCCAGTACCCGCAGTCCAACGGTAGGGCAGAGGCCGCAGTCAAGGTCGGGAAGCGGATATTAATGTCCAACATGGGCAGCGACGGCAGCCTCGACAGGCACAAGTCTTCTTTGGCTATGTTACAGTACCTCCTCCGTGGAATAAATAAGTCACCCGCCCAAATGGCAGCAGGCAGGCAGGCAGCTCCGAGACGGCGTACCTACGGCCCGCTGGCACCTCACGGTAGACAAACACCGGGGGGCAACCCTCCGACATAGAGAACGTCAGGTGGCTGACAACGGTGCTGCCCTCACCGAAAACGGACCCTCCAGAACGCTTCCCGTCATCAACCAGGGCTCCTGAGTGCGAGTGCAAATTCAGGCTACCAAGCTGGACCGTACCGGTACCGTGGCGGTAACGCTCCCATACCGACAATACCTAGTCAGACTGAACGGCAGCGGGCACCTCTCCCTCCGTAACAGGAAGCACCTGGGACTCACATCATCCGGGCCCCAGCCAGGGCGGGCCACAGCTGCTACGCATCCAGCCCCGCCCACGCCCAAGCAGCCACCGGTCAGCTACCGTACGCCCAGCCCGCAAGCAGTGCGGGAGCCATGCCCATCACGGAGCACCAGGAGGCCAGCGCGGATGAATGAGTACATATGACGCTTTTGACTGTCATACACCCTTCTTATGTGTAATCACATACATTACAGCAGCATCTGTTTATCTTTTTATTGTATCTGTTTCTCATATTATTTTATGAACATGTATTATCCATACGCTGCATTCTATACTCCTGCCAGCCATGTATCTGTCCCCTTATTCTGGCGCATGCATCCAATTGAATCCATGTAGGCCTATATCTATGTATTATTCTTATTATTGCTTCGCCATGTATACCCATGTATTAATCTCGGTGTGGGGGGGGGGCGATGATGGAGTACCTGCATTGGTAAGATACGTTTTCCCATGGCGGGCAGGCTCCAAGTGAGTGTGCCGGCTGCAGACGGCAACTTTAGAGTGTGTAATTGAGGATGCAATAAACCATATGCCTCCACCACCGTGTATTTCTTGTCCCACCTTGACATCCAATAATCCCCAATCAACGTATTGAGAGATACACAAGGACAAACAGGCTGTAAGGACAGTGAGACAAGCGTCACCATGATCAACTGATACTTTATTCGAATGTGCACGGAAGTATATTACAAGGTGCGGACGGAAAGGTAGGATGACGTTGGCGCCAAATCAGATTGAAGTGCCCGCCAAAATATATGTGTTTTCTCACACTTACAAATATATGAATTATGGGTTAACAGAAACATGTTATGAAACGATACATATATCAAAATGTAGCTCTGGTAGAGCGGAATATATATACATAGGAAACCACAGTGTGGCGAAGAGAGAATTTAAATGAATAAGTAGTTTGTCGATTTTCTGGACGACGAAGGGATCGGTGTCCTTACAAGTACTCCCCCCCCCAAGACATCGGGCGGCGTAGAGGGCTGATGATCAATCTTCGTATCTTTTCGGGCGTCGGAGGGTTCCTCTTGTTTTTGAACGGAGGGGCGCGCTGGCGGTCGGTGTAAGGATCTCTTCCTCTTGTCGTCGTTTGATGATTTTTCTTTCGTTGGGCGGCTTGTTTTGAGGCGGAACTCTGGGTCTGCCAGGTCCAGCGGAGGCGGTGTCGCTTCCTTCGAGAAACGCTGGTTTCACGCGGTCTATTGAGACCCAGTCCTCTTGGCCATGGACGTCGAGAAGGAAGGCTTTCGTTGTCTTTTTAATTACCCGGTAGGGACCTCGATAAGGAGAGGTGTCACCCATGGGCTTGCCGGCGAGGTCCAGTACTTTCTGTGCCCTTGCTGAGACAGAGAGGGAGTAGATACCGATGAGTTTCGTTCTCAGGTCGTCGTATGAAACTTGGCCGGCCTGGGCGTCGAGCCATGGGGAAATCTTGTCGAATACTTCTTCAGGTATGGAGATGAGAACGATGTCGGCCTTGGCGCAGGAGTCGCTGAGTCTAGCGACGCGGAAGAGTACGTCCGCTCTCAGGAACCAGGAAGCGGTGTTGTGTTGAGAAAAGGGCGGCAGTTTGACTTTGGGCGTGGAGGCAAGGCCGTTGGGTGCGATGGGCGCGTTGCTTCCTGCATCGTGGCCAGACGACGAGTCGGCGAAGAGGTGAGAAGTTGATATGTCGGTTAAGCTCATCCTACTGCCTTACGTTCACCGAAGTGTGGGAGAACCAAAGGCAGGCTCGTGCCTAAGGTAACGGAGTATGTAGAAGGTAGCACCGCCGTAATAAGTCCGTTAATGGCAAAGCCAAAACCGCTGATGCTACTTTCAACTCCGGGGTCACCAGTTGTAAGGACAGTGAGACAAGCGTCACCATGATCAACTGATACTTTATTCGAATGTGCACGGAAGTATATTACAAGGTGCGGACGGAAAGGTAGGATGACGTTGGCGCCAAATCAGATTGAAGTGCCCGCAAAATATATGTGTTTTCTCACACTTACAAATATATGAATTATGGGTTAACAGAAACATGTTATGAAACGATACATATATCAAAATGTAGCTCTGGTAGAGCGGAATTTATATACATAGGAAACCACAGTGTGGCGAAGAGAGAATTTAAATAAATAAGTAGTTTGTCGATTTTCTGGACGACGAAGGGATCGGTGTCCTTACAAGGCATCTTAGCAAACAATCGTCGTCAACAGTGAAAAGTATGACTATCACACGTACACACACTACTTGGGATAAAAAACAAACCTCTCTTTGTAATGATGAAACGTCTGTTGAGTTGCTATTCTAGCGCTTAACGAACCTTTTTACCCTTTTCCTGTGCTCCTATATTATCATTTAATTTCTAATTTATATCAATTTCCAATTCATGTGACTTATGACGGCATATATATTGTTGTTGTTGTATTATTTAATCTACGGTGTGGATAAAATATCATTATTATCTATTTTTTTCAAAGGATTAATTCTCATTGTGACATAGTCTTTTAAAGATTTAACATTTACATAAATCTAAGGCTCCGAAAATAGCCGCAATAAATAAATGTTCACTCAAGTGTTTGGTTTGCTCTTTGTTTTCTTTTAATCCTACACATATACATACACACACACACACACACACACACATATATATATATATATATATATATATATATATATATATATATATATATATATGTATATATATATATATATATATATATATATATATATATATATATATATTGTGAAGAATTTTTCTTCACTCTTCTTCTTTTATTCGTAGTTTTGGCTCTCTCCTAATAATATTGTAGCTACCCCTCAAACGATCTCTCCTACATTAAGTTTTCTTTATCAAAATATTGGAAGGACTATTTTAAATCAACTAAACTTGTTGACAGTAGCGTATGCCATGCTCGTGACGTCACAGCGTAGATACGCACAGCAAAGGCATTATTCCGGCGTTAGGTGGTTCTTTCATAAAACTACGTGGGTCGAGATAAAATGACTAAATTGAATTTTAATATCATTTTTAATGCAGGTGACGGTAATTGTTTACAACACCACACTCAATTTACTCCAAAATAATGCAATCCTGCAGTTCTCATCTTCTCACAGTAATTATGTGGTTACTGAAATTCTGGGAAAGCAATAATTAGCAAGATATGTTGAGGAAGGGGGAAGGGGTTATAAAAAGAAAATAACTCGTGTTCCTCACTAAACGACTTGGAACTGACGTGTCA
>NC_090728.1:94754280-94764280 GCF_036898095.1 Palaemon carinicauda
AAGAACTTGGGAAGCTTATATAGAGTTAAAAGAGGGTCACATCTTTTGCTTCAAAGGACATGAAAGGAATACAGAAAAAGGAGTGGTGTTTCTTAATAATAAAAATCATGCAGGTAGCGTAGAAAAATCTTATAGTATCGGTGATAGAATTGTAGGATTGATTATCAAACTAAATAAAAGTATGCACCAACAACATCCAATACCGATTTGGAGATACCTTGAGAAAAAAAACACACACACACAACAAGACTATTCACATTTGTTTGAGTGGATTTCAATGTAAAATAGGTCATAAGAGACGAGAATCGGCTATAGGCAAATTTGGATTAGGCCCGAGAAATAACATACGAGACATTCTTGTAGAATTTGCTGAGAAAAAACTATCTAAAATCATTAACAACTTTTATTCTCAGTGGAAAAGTTAATTTTGTAAGAGAGGTAAGTCGTAATCAAATTAAAGTGACCATAGTATTGTGAGAAGTAAAATTTGTCCAGAAAGAAAAAATCTAATTTCAAGAAAGAAATAAACAGTCCTGTAATAAGAAAGACATATGATGAATTTAGTTCAGCAATACAAACTAGGTACTCCTGGCTACATGACGAAATGGAAGGATATGAAGAAATGATTAGTAATTTAACCAAATTGTTTCGGAGTCAGTACAAGACCTAGGTGGAAAATTTCCTAAACAAGATAAAGGAGAGCTATCAGAAAACACAAATATTCTAATAAAGAAGAGATTGGAAATGAGGGCAAAATCTAAACAAGATGAAATACAATTAGCAAAAATTATAAACAAACTAAAAGCATAAGACATTCGTAAACACAATCAGACAAAAACTTTAGAAGATGCCAAAAGAAAGGAAGAATCATCAAATTGAAGAAAAGAAGACTCGGAACGGGGTGCCAACAAACGTTTACCTTAAAGGATGAAAATGTGGAGAATTTATTTTTATATAAATGTTTGAGTGGGACTTAGTCCAGGAAAGTCTCCCTACGGCAGTTACTCAAAGATCAACAGGGAAGGATAAAGAGCACTTACACTCGGGGCACAAACACCCTGCTAATAACTTTACTGCCGCATTTACTAACCATCACTCTTAAATACTAAAGGGGGAATTTTTACAATTCAGAGGCCGGTGAACTCCACACGTGAAAATAAAAGTAATTTATGGCATACTCTAGCTTTGTCAGGTCTATAGTCATCATCACTCTTAGGCTCTGTTTCGACTCTGTCTCAGTGACCCCAGTGAGATGCTGGACAGGAATCTTACATTAATGTAATTAGAGACAATAACAAAAATGGGAGCAGTGGAGTATAAAAGTATAAAGTAAAGTTAAATGGGAATCTTCACCTTCAAAGCACTAAGTTAAAGAGCGTACACTAGCTGATACCAACTTACCTATATCTACAGTTGGTTACTCTCAACATCTCGGGTGCTTCTGACCCGTCCTATAGTATAAATTGGTAAAATTTATATATTGGGGTTAAAGATACCAAAGTTTGTAACCTATTCCAAATAATTTATTACAGCAAAAAAGAATCGGATTAATTCATTAATGATTTATTCACATATCAAAATTAATAATTGAAAAGAGTATCAGTAACTCAATTATGATCTATTCACATGGAAAAATTAATAAGTGAAAAGAGAATCAGTTTACAACACAAAATATTGAAAATATTAAACGGAATTAACTCGTGGTATTAACCATCAATCGGAATAAATAAAATCAAAATCTTCTGATAAACAACTTGTGCGGTAGGCTGCTGTGAGGTCCCAACATGTGGTCAGTGACCTCAAGCAATTACCAACAGACCAAAAAGTAAAAGTACATTTATTTCCATGCACGTAGCCCAAAAGATGTAATGCCTGAATGTTACCTAAACTTAACTTATGAGACAAATAGAAGCTTAACTAAAGGGGGAATGGCCATTAATTGAACTCACAAGATTTTAAATGTTGTGGGCGCCCGCAGCTCTTATTTAGCGGAGTCAATGGCCCCTTCCAACTAGTCCCCATACTGGAACAGACGTTTCTGTGAAATTAGCTGCTTTTCACTAACACTCAAGTTATCTGCTTGACCTCGTCCTTCGTAGAATCTGGGTCCGTTATTGTGCAAGGGAACAGGCTAGTGGTGGAGAGTGGTAGCACGACGTTGACTCTGGGGCCTGGCTTGGCAGTTCCGCTTAGTACCGTGGCCTGTAACTTTGTGAGGTCAAGTTCATGTCAGCCGCCTGCGCCTTCCTTCCCCCCAAAAAGCGCATCTCAATGCATGGGCCAGTGGTCTTGAGGTGCCAACTCTCATTTAGGACAGGCTTGAAACACTTGTGACTCGTGAGTTTTAAGCAATACACTTATTTAGAATACAAGGAGAAATCTTGCAACTCCAGGGAACAAAGATAATCCTAACTCTAAACATCTGGCATACACAACAAAAAATTAAACTAAAATGTAATTTAGCAAGTCGGGCTTACGTGTGTGGACAACCATACCTCCTAGACTAACAGACTTGAGTTGTATTTAAGAGATTTATGTACTAGTAGGGTCAATATATGGAAAATACCCCCTCAACCCCCAAAAAACTGTAACAAAAGGTTTCTCAACTGATTCTGGTAGGTTTTAATGTACTTTTTAACATACTAAAAGTTTACCAAACTTTGGCCCCCGGAAAAGTGTTTTTTTCAAGATGGCGTCCAAGATGGCCGCCGAAACCTTTGAACGATCATAACTCTATAACTATCAACTCAAATTTGTTGATCTTGGTGTCTAATCCTACATTTTTTGGGGCAAAGAACACATTAAGATCATAAAAAATGATGTTGGTCTATTATGTGTCAATGTTTAGGGGGTAGAGGTGGCATTTTCCATATATTTGATTGGATCTAACTACATAACTAATTCGCATCTTTCTCTATTTCAGATATGATTCAACAATGAGTGCAAGCACAGTCAGTCAAGCTTCTTGTCTAATCTGCAAGGAGGAGATTGAGGATTTCAGTGATAACTTCTGTGGAAGGGGGTAAAAGGAATAAATGATGTCAGTGTAAAGCGGAAAGACGATCTTGTAGTTGAAGCTGGTATGAATGTGCATAAAAGCTGTCGTCAACAGTACATTAATGTTAAAAACATTAAAAGCCATCTTGCTAAGAAAAATAGTGCTTCTGTGCCAGGAAAGAGAACCACAAGATGCTCAAGTGGAGCTTTTGATAGTGCAAAGGACTGCATATTCTGTGGATGTACAATTGATTTGGACAAGGGACACTTTAGCTGGGTATGCACCGACAAATTTCTGGAAACAATTTTGGAGGTCTGTGAATCCTGTTCAGATGATTGGGTACTGACTGTAAAGGGCCGCATTGAATACCATTTACGAGATTTACTTGCAGCAGATGTCCTTTATCATCATTCATGTAGTAGAAATTTCAGCAACCTCAAGTCTGTGCCTTTGGAGTTCCAGCATGCCCCTGATGCCAAGCCCAGAAAGCCAGGCCGTCCTAAAGATGAAGATGAGTTTGAAGCATTTCAGAAAATGGGTGCTTACCTAGAACTGAACAGTGGGGAACAACTAACTGTGACATCTTTGAGCCTCATAATGAAAGGTTATCTTTCCAATCCTGATTCTGAACCCTATGAAAATTACAGTTTGAAAAAGCTTCTTAAAGCGCACTTTAAGGAGTCAATTATATTTTCTGAAAGAGAAGGCTTGGACAATATTGTCAATATGAGAGAACAAACATCGCAGATTCTGAGATCATATTACAAAGGAAAGTGTCAGGAAGATGATGAAGAATCCCAAAAAACGTGTTGTTATCGAAACTGCCGCCAGATTAATCAAAAGTGACATCAAGTCTGAGGTTTCCGCTATGAAGAATCAGTAACCAAGTGGTGAGGATTTAAAGCTTAATTCAGCACTTTCATTCATTCCAACTAGTCTGCGAGGAGCACTGGAAACATTGTTCGCTGGGAAAGACACAAGACATAAGGTTGCTGCAGTTGGTCATGCCTTAATTCAGGCAGTTCGCCCACGAGCTGTTATTGCACCGCTACAAGTGGGACTTGCTGTGCAAGTCCATCATCTATATCGTTCAAAGTTCATTGTGGATACCCTTCATGAGATTGGATTTTGCTGCTCCTACACAGAAGTGATGAGATATGAAAAATGCAGCAGATTGTGTGGAACCTGATGCTCTAGGTGGAGATGTAGATTTGCTGGAAATGTCTGTTCTTTTTGTCGCTGATAATGTGGATCACACTCTTATCACTCTGAATGGCAATGGGACATTTCATGGAATGGGTGTCATTGCCTCTGTCCCCCCTGGAAAACAGACGAACCATATCGTTCCACGAAAACAGGTCTCAGAACTGAAATCTGATAAGAAAACAAAGATTCCAGTCTAGGAGTACAGGTTTACAAGGCATGCTTGTCATGGAGTAATCTTTGAGGACCTGCCAAGATTTCTTGACTGTAACAGCTCGTGGGTGAACTGCCTGAATTAAGGCATGACCAACTGCAGCAACCTTGCATCTTGTGTCTTTCCCAGCGAACAATATTTCCAGTGCTATTTGCAGACTAATTGGAATGAATGAAAGCACTGAATCAAGCTTTAAATCCTCACTACTTGGATACTGATTCTTCATAGTAGAAACCTCAGACTTGATGTCACTTTTGATTAATCTGGCGGCAGTTTCAATAATAGTACGTTTTTTGGGATTCTTCATCATCTTCCTGACACTTTCCTTTGTAATATGATCTCAGAATCTACGATGTTTGTTCTTTCATAGTGATAATATCGTCCAACCCTTCTCCTTCAGAAAATATGATTGAGTACTTAAAGCGCTCTTTAAGAAGCTTTTTCAAACTAATTATCATAGGGTTCAGAATCAGGATTGGAAAATATAACCTTTCATTGTGAGGCTCAAATATGTCACAGTTAGTTGTTCCTCACTGTTCAGTTCTAGGTAAGCACACATGTTCTGAAATGTTTCATACTTATCTTCATCTTAAGGACGGCCTGGCTTTCTGGGCTTGGCATCAGGGGCATGCTGGAACTCCAAAGGCACAGACTTGAGGTTGCTGAAATTTCTACTACATGAATGATGATAAAGGACATCTGCTGCAAGTAAATCTCGTGAATGGTATTCAATGCGGCCCTTTACAGTCAGTACCTAATCATCTGAACAGGATTCACAGACCTCCAAAATTGTTTCCAGAAATTTGTCGGTGCATACCCAGCTAAAGTGTCCCTTGTCCAAATCAATTGTACATCCACAGAATATGCAGTCCTTTGCACTATCAAAAGCTCCACTTGAGCATCTTGTGGTTCTCTTTCCTGGCACAGAAGCACTATTTTTCTTAGCAAGATGGCTTTTAATGTTTTTAACATTAATGTACTGTTGACGACAGCTTTTATGCACATTCATACCAGCTTCAACTACAAGATCGTCTTTCCGCTTTACACTGACATCATTTATTCCATTTACCTTCTTCTACTGAAGTTATCCCTGAAATCCTCAATCTCCTCCTTGCAGATTAGACAAGAAGCTTGACTGACTGTGCTTGCACTCATTGTTGAATCATATCTGAAATAGAGAAAGATGCGAATTAGTTATGTAGTTAGATCCAATCAAATATATGGAAAATGCCACCTCTACCCCCTAAACATTGACACATAATAGACCAACATCATTTTTTATGATCTTAATGTGTTCTTTGCCCCAAAAAATGTAGGATTAGACACCAAGATCAACAAATTTGAGTTGATAGTTATAGAGTTATGATCGTTCAAAGGTTTCGGCGGCCATCTTGGACGCCATCTTGAAAAAAAACACTTTTCCGGGGACCAAAGTTTGGTAAACTTTTAGTATGTTAAAAAGTACATTAAAACCTACCAGAATCAGTTGAGAAACCTTTTGTTACAATTTTTTTGGGGGTTAAACTGTATTTTGCCCTGACTATACCTAAATACTTAAGGTAAAATAGTGAATACAAAATGAACACAAAAGTATCAATCTTGAGACACTCGCTTATGGAAGAATCATCACACATTTTTCCCTGCCGTGATGTCACGAACAATAACAAAGTCTACGTATAAACTGTGAAGAAGAAGAGTAGTGAAGAAAATTCTTCACAGAAAACGGAAAAATGTTCTGCAATAGAGATGGGGTGATTTCTATACAATACTATACAATAGTGATATAAGAAATATCTTCACTAACAGAAATAGTGAAACATTTGAGCCGGTAGCGAAAGTAACAGTAGAAGGATAGAAAGCATCAAGAGGCATGAAAACAGTCAAAACAGAAGGAGATGGCTTAAAGAATTGTTTAATAATGGATGGGTGAGATTTTATGGTAGCAAATCTCGTTGAACTTTGCACAAAATGTTCGCAAGACTGCTCCATACCTTCAGCTTAGAAAAAAATATCATTATATTATTTCACAAAAAGCGATACAAAAAACCTAAAAAAATACCCCCCTATAAGTTTTCTCTGATTGTTATATGAAATATTTGCAATGATCATATTAGGCAAAACGGGAAGAAAGCTAGACTTTAGTCAGCTAAGAGAGCAGGCAGGTTTTAGAAGAGGATATTAAAAAACTGACCAGATCCATGTAATTAACCACCTAATGGGAAAAAAAGTATGAAAAACCGCTATATATGGCATTTGAAGACTATGAGAAAGCTTTTGGCATCTAATGACTATGAAAAAGGTTTTGGCATTTAAAGACTATGAGAAAGCTTTTGGTATCAAAAGACTATGAGAACTATTTCTATTCTGTCAAAACTTTAGCATTAAAGAAAGCCCCTCTAAGACAAGGTAGGCTACAGATGATAAATATGTTTCAACTCTTAAAAATATCCATGCGACTTGTGAGAAAATTCCTATTAATTATAGGAGTAAGACAAGGAGACCCTATCTCTTTTTAATTATAAACAACGTTCCAAGAAGAACTTTTTAAGAATTTATATTGGAAAAATATAGGAATCATCATGAATGGGAAAACCTTAATATCTTAAGAATCGCAGATGACTTAGTTCTATTTAGTGAATCATGGAAGGAATTGTAAAAGATGATAGAACTTTTAATAGAAAAAGCAAAAATCTAATACTGAAAATGAATATGAACAAAACTAAGATAATATTAAATGAAAATACAGAGACAAAAGTTAGGAAAGGACGAGCCTCTACAGATTATTAATGATTATACATACTTAGGGCAGAGTTTCCCCACGACATGACACCGAAATTGAAAGAAGGATAAGGATGGGATGGAGATTTTTTTTGTTAAACAAAAGAGATAATAGAAAGTAAAATGCACCTTTCTCTAAAAAAAAAATCTATTAGATGGTCCTACTTTTATTAACTTATACATCAGAAACTTCGAGCCTTACTAAAACCCTTGAACATGAGCTAGTTACAACTCAAAGAGCTATGGAAAGAATAATGATGGGAATAACACTAAGATGCAGAAAAAGAGCAACATAGATACGAGAGCAAACTAACGTAGAGGATATTCTTACAAAATGTAAAAAAATTAAATGGACAAGGATAGGACATAAAATAAGAAAGAGAGATGATATATGCGCTAAAAAGAATAACATAATGGGTCCCTAGAGATTGCAAACGAACCAGCAGAAAGATAAGACAGTGGATTCACGAGCTCAAAAAGTTTACTGTTATATAAACACACACACACACACACACACACACACACACACATATATATATATATATATATATATATATATATATATATATATATATACATGCATATATACAATTATGAACATATATATAAATATATATATATATATATATATATATATATATATACACATATACTTATATGTGAAATTATGTATATATATATATATATATATATATATATATGTATATATATATAAGAAGAATTTAAGAATTTCTTGCTCTTACATGGAAATTTCTTTTTAATGATAATTATTATTATTATTATTATTATTATTATTATTATTATTATTATTATTATTATTATTCTTATTATTATTATTTCTATTATCATTATTATTATTATTATTATTATTATTATTATTATTATTATTTGCTAAGCTACAACCCTAGTTAAAAAAGCAGGATGCTATAAGCCCATGGGCTCCAACAGGGAAAATAACCCAGTGAAGAAAGGAAACAAGGAAAAATAAAATACTTTGAGAACAGTAACAACAAACTATAAAAAACTTTCACAAAACAAAAGAAAGAGAAATATGATAGAATAGTGTGCCCGAGTGTACCCTCGAGCAAGAGGAGGAAGTTACTAGATATAAGCAATTATATAAATTTGAATCTGTTCTGAGTTATCAAATTTATGCACCTTAACATCTTTTCAATTTTACTGAAGTAAAAGATAGACAAGTAAATTTTCAGCTAAAATGTGGTGTGGGCTTTTGACCCCCTGCCCCGCCTACTCCTACGCCCATGTCTGTTTTTCTTCTGTTTATCTTGAGCCTAACCTCGTGTGATATTTCATGCATTCTGGTAAGCAAGCGTTCCAAATACTGTGGTTCTGCTAACAAGGACAGCATCATCAGCATACTCTAGGTCTGCTAAATTCCTATCACCAATCCAGTCCAATCCTTCTCCACCATCTCCGACTGTTGTACGCATTACAAAATCCATAAGGAAGATAAACAACATATGTGACAACACATTTCCTTGGAGTACTCAGCAGTTCACTGGAAATTCATTTAATAATACTCCATTAACATTAACTTTGCACTTGCTATGCTCATGAACAGACTTAATCAAATCTACATTTTTAAGAGGAATTCCATAATAACGTAGGACTCTCCCCAAAATTGGCCGGTGCACACTATCAAAGGTTTTTTCATAGTCCACAAATGTCATTAAAAGTGGATTTCTATATTCTACACATTGCTATACAACATGTCTCAAAATGAAAATTTGGTCAGTGGAACTTCTACCTTTTCTAAATCCTGCTTGTTCATCTCTCAGCTTTTCATCAATCTTTCTCTCCAGTCTCTTTAGAATAGCTCTCCAGTTTCTTTAGAATAAGCATACAATATATTTTCATAACAACTTACGTGAGTGTTATGCCTCTGTAATTATTGCAATCAGTCAGGTCTCCATTTTTTTTTTTTTTTTTTTTTTTTTGCCATTTTCACCAACACTCCTAACTCCTATTCATCAGGTTTTGCCTCTCCATACCACATTTTACAAAATAATCTTGTAAGTAGTGTAGGAGTCACTTCATTTCCGGCCAGTATCATCTTGGCATTTATTCCATCGTATCCAGGGGCTTTCCATCTCTTTGGTGTTTTGAGGATAGCTTTGACTTCAAATACACTGAATTTATTTATGGGAACATCAAGGTCTTCATCGGCTTCAGGTATATCAATCAAATTATTCCCTTCATATCTCCTATTCATGGCCCCACTAAATTATTCTATCCAACGTTGACTGTCTTCATCTTCTGTTGTTATAACAGATCCATCTCTCTTTTTGATATGTATATGTTTCTTCTTCTTTGTCCCATAGAGATTTAATTAATAATTCTGTAAGCAATCATTACACAATAGCCACTTCCTGAATTCATAGCTTTGTCAGCCTAATATGCTTTACTGTCTAAATATTCTTTCTAGTCATTCCTGGCTTTTCTTTTGACCTCCACTCACTATGAATACTGGAAGACTTAGCATGCTTTATCTTGTAATTTTCATTACCTCCTCGAAAACTTTCAACAATCAATTTTTATCTGTCTCCTTTTTATAGTATCCCAAGTATCATTTGATATCCATGTCTTTCTCCTTATAAGAGTTTATCCCAAGACTCCACTACCAACTGACTGATGTATGTTCTTAATATCACACCATTCATCATTAATTGTCTGCTCTTCGTCTCTTAAAGTCTATAAGACTGTAAATCGATTCCTACATTCAATTGCAAAGGTTTCTCTGTGCTCTCCTTCTAAAAGCTTAGTTGTATCAAACCTAGGTATTTTAT